>NW_006411806.1:0-527 GCF_000296735.1 Chrysochloris asiatica
CATGATGCCCTCCAGGTTCAATCATGTTGTGAGATTTTTTGCAGATTCATTTTTCTTCAATATTGCATAGTATTTCACTCTGTGTATGTACTAAAGTTTGTTTAACTGTTCATCTGTTGAAGGGCATTTAAACTGTCTCCATCTTTTTTGCTATTGTGAAGAGTGCCACAATGAGTATGGATGTGCATCTGTCTACTGATGTCACAGCTCTTGTTTCTTGAATATGTATACCAAATAGAGGGATTGCTGGATCATACAAAATTTCCAGGTCCAACTTTTTAGAGAATGTGCCAGGTCGTCTTGGTCATAACACTTTATAGTTCCACCTATAGTATTGGAGGGTCCCAATCACTCCATCTTCACCAACATTTGTTTTCTATTTTTTAAATTTTGCTGTTAAGATAGTGGTGGTTATGTGCCGTGGAGTCGGTTCCGACGCATAGCAACCCTGTACAGGGTTTCCGAGGCTGTAAATCTTTATGGGAGCAGAAAGCCTCATCTTTCTCCTGTGGAACAGCTGGTAGTTT
>NW_006411806.1:1717-3101 GCF_000296735.1 Chrysochloris asiatica
TTTGATGCACATAAGCATTTGTTTTAGGAGGTCCCAGTCATCTATTTCGTCTTCTTTTTGTGTGCTTTGAGCTATGTTTGATAGAGTATTTATGTCATGTATCACAGCTCCTAAGTTTGTCCCTATTTTTGTATTGATGATCTTTATAGTTCTAGGTTTTACATTTATATATCTAATCTACATTGAATTCATTTTTGTATATGGTTAGAGACATGGGTCTACTTCATATTTCTGTAAATGGATTTCCAATTTTGCCAACAACAGTTGTTTAAGAGACTATATATTCACCATTTAATGCATTTTTGCTCTTTGTCAAAGATTGACTGATGGTAGGCCAAGGGTTTACTTTTGGTTTCTCAATTCTGTTCCATCGATCTGTTTTTCATTGTACTGGTACCAGGATGTTTTGACTCCTTTGGCTGTAAAATAGCTTTTGAGATTGGGAAGTGAGAGGTCTCTTGCTTTGTTATTCTTTTAGAATAATTCTTTGCTTATCCGTAGTCTCTTTCCTTCCTTTATAAAGTTAGTGCAAAAACCATGTGAAGGCCAAATCAGAGTTTCTCTGGCTTTACAAGGGGAAAGTAGAATCAAACTCAAAACCAGTCCAAGACAGAATTCCTATGAAGCTCAGACAAGCTTCCACCCTACAACTTTCTTTACCCTAGTCTGACACCAACCATACTTCTCATAGCATTCTGCTTGACATTTGGGTTTGATAATCCTTTGCAATGGCCACACAGAACTCATAACAATACTCACAATTATGGGTTTAATTAGGGAAATGAAGAGGATACAATTCAGGATCAGAAATAGTTCAGAACACAGCAGTTTTCCAATTAGTAATGCCTCCTTTCTGCCGTACTGGTACTGTAGACATACCTTGCTCTTGGCTTCAGTATCTCAGCCATGTGACCCCTTGGCCTCTTGTCTGATTAGGCAAGTGTTACAAAGATCTTTTAGCCAATCTGTGAATGCCTAAAAGGCATATTCTGAAAGCTAATCTCCTGCCAGCAGGTATTCATATTTACTCTGTCTATGAGTTTTATAGGTCTACCTGTTCTTTCTCTGGTGAGAAAGCCTCTGCAGTTGCCAATTTTATAGGTAGTAATATCACACTCTAGTCATGATTTTCTTTCTTGATGGTCCTGTGATCTTTTGTTTCTGCTTCTAAAATGGCTTTTTCAACCTAGGATGACAAAATTATCATATTCTAGTGTTAGAGTTATGTACATTGTATTTGCATCTTGTTGTTGTTAGGTGCCATTGAGTAAGTACTGATTCATAGCAACCCTGTGCAAATTAAGGTGTTCCTATCCCAATGAGGAAATCATCGGACAATCTCTTTGGTATCTCAAGCGAGTAAAGTTTTGCTAAAGGTAATACA
>NW_006411806.1:4487-5564 GCF_000296735.1 Chrysochloris asiatica
CAACATCCCAACCCATGGTATTTTCAACTGCCTCATATGTATTTGAAAGTTAGTGAATAAGGAAAAATTACAAAATAATAAATACCTTTGATTTATAGTATTGGTGAATATTATTAAAAGTACCATGGATTGCCAGAATAAGGAATCAATCTATTTCGGAAAAAGTACAGTAAGAGTCTCATTGGAAGAAAGGGTAGCAAGACTTTGTGTCCTGTTCTTTGGGTATATTTTCATGAGGAATCCGTTCCTGGAAAGGGATATCATGCTTGTTAAAGTGGAGTGTCAGTGAGAAAGAAGAAGACTCTTAAGGAGATTGAGTGACACAGTGGTAGCAACATTGTGTTGAACCATAACAAGAATATAAGGATGGAGCAGGTCCAGGCAGTGCTTTGTTCTGTTGTGCTTAGTATTGCTGAGTCGTAACTGACTCAACAGTAATTAACAACAACAACAAGAGTATCTATACATATATATACACATATGTTGTTGTTAAGTACTGTCGAGTCAATCCCATCCCATAGTGACCTTCTATAGGGTTTCTGAGGAACGTCTGGTGAGCTTGAACTTCCGACCCTGCAGTTCAAATGACTGCAGTCTGCACATTAACCCACAGTGCCACGCCAGGACTCCATATATACATGTATGTGTATCTATCTATCTATCTATCTATCTATCTATCTATCTATCTATCTATCTTACCAGAGTGTGTGTATATATGTGTGTGCATATATATGTATGTATATGTATTTAAAGGAGCTCTGGTAGCATAGTGGTTATGAATTGGGCTGCGAACCGCAAGGTCAGCCGTTCGAAACTACCAGCTATTCTGCTGGAGAAAGATGAGGCGTTCTGCTCCCATAAAGATTTACAGCTTCAGAAACCCTGTACAGGGTCACTATAAGTCAGAACTGACTCCATGGCACATAACAACAACAACAGCATACATATACATATACACACACATATATACATACACATATATATATATACACACACACACATATATAGATGTAGACACATATGTTGTTGTTGTTGTTAAGTGCTGTCGCATCAGTTCCGACCTATAGCGACCCTGTA
>NW_006411806.1:5664-6542 GCF_000296735.1 Chrysochloris asiatica
GGCTTTGCAGTCTGGTGCATTAATCCACAGCACTTGAAATACTGCCTCCTCCTACACTATCCTCACAGTCATTGCTATGTTTGAACCCATTGATGCAGCCACTGTGTCTACCCATTTTGTTGAGGGTTTTCCTCTTGTTACTGACTCTCTATCAAGCCTGATGCTCTTTTCCAGGGGTTAGTCCCTCCTGTCCAGAGTACTGGGATGAAGTCTTACAACCCTCCATTCTAAGAAGTATTTTGGCTGTACTTCTTCCAAGAGAGATTTGTTACTTATTCTGGCAGTCCATTGTCTATTTAATATTTTTCACTAAGAGTGAAATTCAAAGACATCAATTACTCTTTTATTTTATTAATTTTTCTACTATTACATGCATATGAAGCAGTTGAAAATATCATGGCTTGGATCAGTTGTTCCTCAGTACTTAGAGTGACATCTTTACTTTTAACACTTTGAAGAGATGTTTTGCAGCAGATTTGCTGAATGCAATGCTGCTATTTGATTTTTGACTACTGCTTCTATGGTCATTGGTTACTCATCCAAGTATAATGAAATGCTACACAGATTCAATATTTGTGTTGTTTATCATGTTGCTTATTGGTCCAATTTTTTTTTTCTTTCAAGTTTTTATTGTGAATTAAGTGATAGTTTACATGGGAGAACACCAGCTTTACATTAATCCTACTCTATTTCATTTCATTGCAATGATTATAATCCCCTCCATGCATCATCAAACAACCAAAGGGCATACTCCGCAAGCCTGTCCCCCTCCCCCAATCAGCACACAGCCCCTCTCCCTCTGTGAGTCCAGGATCCCCAGCTGCTCTATCTCTCCACATCATTGTCTCTGCCTCCGTCTCTGGCATCACTGCTTCTCT
>NW_006411806.1:9891-11638 GCF_000296735.1 Chrysochloris asiatica
GAAGCAGAAAGCCTCATCTTTCTCCCACGGAACAGCTGGTAGTTTTGAACTTCTGACCTTGGGGTTCGCAGCCTGATTCATAACCATGATGCTACCAGAGCTCCTTCCAATACTGATACTAAATTCTTTTTCATATAATCCAGCTTGTTGAGTTATTTACTCAACTGATTCGACGAGACTAAACACCACTACCACCATACAATTCCTAGATAAAAGATTAAATTTTCAAGTGTTTAAACCTACTTTAAAGAAAAAGTGCTGTACCAGATTAAGCTAAGGGAGCTCTGGTAGCATATGAGATGGGTTGCTAACTTTAGGGTCAGTAGTTCAAATCTGTCAGTTGCTCCTTGGGAGACAGATGAGGCTTTCTGCTCACATAAAGACTTATGCTATAGAAATCCTGTACAGGATTGCTATGAGTTGGAACTGATTCCACAGCATATAACCATCACTACCAAATTAAGTAATTCAATTGACTATTTATGCTAGAGATGTTTTATTCTATATTCAAGAAAGAAAGGTATTGTGGCTGTGAATGGAACACACTGATCTTTATGGCAAATTACTCTAAATCTTCTCACCTTTTAGACTCAAATGTTCATTGCATATACAAGGGGACCTCAAAATGTTCTTAGAAAAATTCCATTACTTTTTAATTCCATTTTTCCATGAACTTTTTGAAGACCCTTCATAGGTGTGTTTCAAGAAATGTGTAAACCCAGCACCATGGTCTACAAATCTGCTTAGCCACCCATCAGCAAATTTTCCCAAGTGTTCTTGATATTGTTATCATGTTTTTTGATAAGGGTGTAATGAACAATAACCCCCTTTCCAAAAGATGCTGAGTGCTTTTCTTTCTTAATTTTTTTTTTAAAGTATCAAAAGTTTTAAATTTTATAAAGAATACAAATGGAGATTTATGCACAGCATCTAGATTAGAAAGAGGTTCTGTGTAACTAGGAATTTAGTGAGGGATACTTGCAAAACACAAAGGCATTGGAAATCCTAATGTTTGGAAGAAAATGGGGAGCTGTTCTCCTTTTTTTGAAGATGCAATGCAGTCAAAGAGGGTTTAAGTGGAAATGTCCTTTCCTTTCCACGATAACTTATTTGCTGCAGGGAATGTCCAAAATATTCTTAGAGGGAACGGAAAGAACAAATAAAAGAAACCCTTTCTGACTCATTCAAGACAAAAATATTTTTCTTCTGTATAAATTTTAGCTAAAATCTACATAGTGTTTGATAAGTAGTATTGCAGAATAATTGTTGCACAAACCACTGGAGAGTCCCCTCTTTCTGGTAGGTCTAGTTGTATCAGCAGGACAGTTCTAGCCTCTACAGGTATTTGAATCCCAGCTGTGCATTCAGATACATGAACAGACTGTGTTGGATTTGTTCTTAATAGTTCTTACAGGTTGCCTCTATTTGAGGCAAATAGAAGAGTGCTAAGAAAACTTTAGCATGCTTCCATTCCTTTCTCTTGGTTCAGTTTCTATGACCAAAGTGTCAGAGATGTGCAAAGCAATTTCAGGTCACAACTTGCTTTTTCTGTAAGCAAGGTGGACAGACATGCTGAAATTTCAGGACCATGTGTGACTGTCTGTGGTGATTTTCCTGGATCAGTGCATACATATTGTTTACATAAAATGGAACAAGCAATTGAGTTGTTCATATTGTGTTTTTGAAATGTCTTTCATGCCACACCAAATGGAGAGAAAAGAGAGACCACAAAGGCTATTGAATTACA
>NW_006411807.1:0-1008 GCF_000296735.1 Chrysochloris asiatica
TGAAACAGCTGACTAGAACTGTTGATATTGTGGCTAGCAGTCTAACCCACCAACACAGGTTCATAATATGCTGATGTAATTCACATATTCACCATTATTCTTTAATGCTACATAGTTTGTGTATGTGTATATGTATCATACTATATGCACTAGTGTACATGTGTACCACAGTTGGTTTATCCAAACATCTGTTGTGGGCACTGAAGTGGTTTCTGGCTTTTTGCCGCCATGAGTAACGCTGCGATGAACATGGATACACATATCTGTCCATGTCACAGCTCTCGTTTCTCTAGGATACATGCCTAGGACTGAGATTGCTGGTCATGTGATAGTGCAATTTCTAATTTTTAAAGAAAATGTCACACCATTGTCCACAGTGTTTGCAACATTTTACAGTCCCACCAGCAGTGTAAACTAGTTTCATTCTCTCCATACCCTACTAGCATTTTATGATTTTTTTTCTAACTTGGCTTTGAATGTTGATAACATCTCATTACTGTTTTGATTTGCATCTCTCTGGTGTGGCTCTGTAGGTCTGTAGGACAAACTCTGGGCCTGCTAACTACAATGTCAGCAGTTCAAACCCACAAGCCACTCTTGGACACCCTATACAGGGTCGCTATGAGTCAGAACCAACTCAATGACAAACAACAATAAAAAAAAACTAATGACTGTAAGCATTTCTTCATATCTTTTGTTGGTCTCCTGAGCGTCTTCTTTGGTGAACTGTCTATTCATGTTCTCTGTCCAATTTTAAATTTGTTTTATTGTAGATAAGGTCAAGTTTTCTTTAGATTTTTGAGATTAGTTCCTTGTCTGATATGTCATTGCCAAACTGTTGCTCTCAGTCTATATGTTCTGTTTTTAGTCTTTTGGTAGTCTTTGGATGTACATAACTGTTTAATTTTAGGAAGTTCCAATCATCTAGCTTGTCATCTGCTTTTTGTGTGCCTCTAGTTATGTTTAATAGTGTATTTGTGCCATGTATTAGGAACCCTAAATTTGCCC
>NW_006411807.1:2313-3462 GCF_000296735.1 Chrysochloris asiatica
GCAGCTATCCACTGATCACAGAGACATGTTTAAACACAGAGACATGCTGTGTTTGGAATAAACTTATTAGTTTTTACTTACTCTTGTTTGTGCATATGCACCCAATTTATTGTTCAATTAACTTCCTAAATCTGTGACTCAGTGTCTAGAAATAATTTTCAGATAGATTGGGACAATAATTAGTTTAAATAGTAGTCTTTTATTCTCTCTTTTTCCTCTTTCTGGTATGCCATACATGTCACAATGTTTTAAAATGTCTTAGTGTTCCTGGAATATATGTTCAGGTCTTTTTCTTTTTTCTATTTCTTTTTCTTTTTGCATTTAGTTGAGAATTTTCTATTTACTTATTTTCAAGGTCATTATTTTTTAATTATGCATCACCCAATCTAATGATGAGCCCAAAAGAACACAGAAAGACAAATATTGGTTGATATAACTATCATTAAAAAATCAAGAAAAGGTTTCACACAAAAAGAAATATCCAGTTTGATGGTGGATAGGGTAGAGGTGCAGTGAAGTTAGCCATCAGCAATATCACAGAATACCAGGTGAAGAGGGTTCAGGGCAGAGCTCCAAAACTCAGAACCACATATCTAGGAATATTTTTTAAGTTTCAAGGCTTATACCTAGTGGAACTTGTAGTAGGAGTAAGCAATTGCGTTATCTTTTAATCTGCCAGGCTCGGCAGCCCAGAGATGACAACTTGGGTGAGACCAAATGGCAAGACCAAGCGAGAGAACAGACCCACCACGGAATAATGCCACGGGAACCTCAAAGCAAAGGTAGACAATACACTTGGTTGGTTTTGCTTTGTTCTGATTTTTTTTCTTTTTGGTATCTGTTCATTGGTGCTCCACTGTTTGCACACCTCCATTCTGGTGACTAGAGGGGGAGCCTGAGCGAGTGGACACCCCCCACCCCCACCACTGGTGGATTCTTCTGCCATGCATGCTCACAGATAGTCTCAGCCCAAAAGCCAGCACTGCACTATTTTTTAATAGCGAAAAGGCCAGAACAAGGAGTGTAGAAAGGGAAATAGAGTTTAAAAACAAAATAGGCTGAAAATTAAATTAAGTCCTGAGGTACACCATAACAACCAACAGTGGCATCATGAAATTTATCAGGCAGCTTTGAAGGCAAGAAATTGAA
>NW_006411807.1:6460-6940 GCF_000296735.1 Chrysochloris asiatica
AAGACCAAGGAAATCAAGTCAAATACATGGAAACTAAACAACACCCTGCTGAAAAGTGACTGGGGGCTACCCAAAATGAGGGGGGGGGGGGCTACAAAGGCAAGAAGTGACTGGCTTACAAGCTTTCAAGAGGGAACGTAGATCCAGAGAGGGTGAAGGAAGGTACAATCTCCATTCAGTACTATCCAATCTGTCTAGGCGGGGCTGATGAAAGGAAAGGCAGATGGGTCTCTTGTGATACAATAGTGAATAATTGTTATCAAGACTGCTTGTGAGGGTTGGAAATGTAAAGGTAGACATTTTGCAGCAAGGAGGGGAGTGATTAACTTTTTAGTCTAGGAGCGGAGGTCCCTGGGACCATCAAGGGAGAAGAGCAGAGAGCGGAACCCTACCCAGAGAAGCAGTGATGCCTGAGATGGAGGCAAAGACAATGATGTGGAGAGATGGAGCAGTTGGGGACTTTAGACACAGAGAGGGAGG
>NW_006411807.1:7956-9102 GCF_000296735.1 Chrysochloris asiatica
ACTTATCTGACAATTTGTCATACTGTGGTGGCTTGCATGTTGCTGTGATTCTGGATCTATGCTACAGGTATTTTAAATACCAGCAGGGTCACCCATGGTGGATAGGTTTCATTTGAGCTTCCAGACAAAGACAGACTAGGAAGAAGGAAAGACAGACTGCTTCCACATATTTAGTCACTGAAAACCTTCTGAATAGCAGTAGAGCACCAATATATTGTCAGATCTAATGCCAGAAGATGAGCCCCTCAGGTTGGAAGGCACTCAAAATACAACTGGAGAGGAGCTGCCTCCTCAAAGTAAAGTTAACCATGATGATGTGAATGGAGTAAAGCCTTCATTCAGTACCTTCATTTACTTATGAGGCACAACTCAAAATGAAGAGAAACAGCTCTAAATATCCATTAATAATCAAAACATAGAATGTACATAGCATGAATCTTGGAAAACTGGAAGTTGTCAAAAATTAAATGGAATGCATAAACATTGATATCCTAGGCATACATGAGCTGAAATGAACTGGTACTGACCATTTTGAATCAGATCATCACATGGTTTACTATGCTGGGAATGACAGATTGAAGGGAAATGATATCACATTCATTATCCAGAATACAATGTCAAGATCTGTCTTAAACTACAATGCTGTCTGTGATAGGATAATATCCATACATCTACAAGGAAGACCAGTTAATATCCATTATTATTCAAATTTACAAACCAACCACTAAAGGATGATTACACAGTCTTATTATGAGGATGGTTTACAAAAATGAAAAACTGCATTGCTGAGAAAAAGGCCAGAAATCTGTGCCAAAGAATTGTTTTCCATCACAACAAGGCACCTGCTCATCTTTCAGGGTAGCAATTGATGTCTTACAAGAATTTCACTGAGAAACTTCACCCTGTGGACCCTACATTCTTGATATTGTCCCTCCAAACTTTGTTTTGGCCTCCAAAATCAAAGAACATTTAAAAGGAAAAGATTTGAGTCCCTTGAGGATACGAATTTGCCATTTTGACGTGGTGTAAAGTCTAGAAAGCAGAATTCTTTGGGGGAAGGATTACAGACGTGAAAGCAACACCATCAGAATTGGCGTAGTGGTTACGAGTTGGGATGCAAACCGAAAGGTCAGCAGTTCGAAACTA
>NW_006411808.1:0-7606 GCF_000296735.1 Chrysochloris asiatica
ATAATGACCCTGGATAGGGTTTCCAAGGAGCAGCTGGTGAGCTTGAACCACCAACCTTGCAGTTCAAATGACTTTGCAGTCTGACGCATTAGCCCACAGCACCACACCAGTACTCCAGTACATAGACCAAAATGCAATTGTTAGAACAAAATGTGGGAATACTTGTTGTTGTTGTTAACTGGTGTTGAGTCAGTTCTGACTCATAGCGACCCTGTGTAGGGTTTCTGAGGAGTGGTTGGTTAATTTGAACCACCGACCATACAGTTTAAACTGACATTAAGGGCAAGTGCTTACCCTACTGTGCCATAGCAGGACTTCTAGGGAATACTGAATGGCTTAAAATTAGAAAAGGTATGCGTCAGGGATGTATGCTTTCATCATACCCATTTAATCTGTATCTTGAGCAAATAATCTGAGAAGCTGGATTATATGAAGAACAATGTGGCATCAGGATTGGAGGAAGACTCATTAATAACCTGCAATATGTAGATGATACAACCTTGAAAGCAAGGAGGACTTGAAATACTTACTGATGAAGATGAAAGACTACAACTTGCAATATGGATTGCACCTCAATATAAAGAAAACAAAAATCCTCACAACTGAACCAATAAGTAACATCACGGTAAATGAAAAACAGATTGAAGTTGTCAAAGACTTCGATTTGCTTGGATCCACAATCAATGCTTATGGAAGCAGTAGCCAAGAAACGAAATGATGTATTGCATTAGGAAAATCTGTATGATAAATGCAATTTATCTGTATGATAAATTGACAGACCACGGAGTGGGGGAATCTGCTGCATAAGACCTCTTTAAAGTGTTAATGATGAGAAACACCACTTTGAAAACTAAGGTGCTCCTAAACCAAGCCATAATAGTGTTATCACCTCATATGCATGTGAAAGTTCACCAGTAATAAGGAAGGCCGTACAAAACTCAATGCATTTCTATTATGGTGTTGAAGAATAATATGGTGTGGCGCTGTGGAATAAAGCACTGGACCAGAAGATTGGTTTGAACTGCAAGGTAGGCAGTTCAAATTTACCAGCTGTTACTCAGAAACCCTATACAGGGTCGCTATGCATCAGAATGGACTCGATGACACTTAATAACAATAGCTAGAAGAATAAACAAATCTTTGTTGGAAGAAATATAGCCAAAATGCTCCTTAGAAGTCAGGATGGCTAAACTTAGTTTCTCATACTTTGGACGTATTATCAGGAGGTACCAGTAGCTGCAGAAGGGGATCATGCTTAGAAAAATGGAGGGTCAGCATGAAAGAGGAAGACTTTAAATGAAATGTATCGACACAGTGACAGTAACAAGAGGTCCAAACATGACAACAATTGTGAGGATGGTGTAGGATCAAGCAGTGTCTCATTCTGTTGTGCATAGGGTTACTACACATCAAAATCAACTTGATGACACCTAACAACAACAACAAGATACTTTATATGAAAGGCGTCCTGGTGGGGCAGTTTAGGATAAGCACTGGACTGCTAACCTCAAACTGCTCCTCAGAAACCCTATGCAGTGCCACTACAAGTCAAAACTGACTAGAGGACTTGAGTAGAGGAATATAAAAATTTTTTTATAAAGGAAACAAGTAAAAATTGTTACAATTCAATGAACTTGACCTATACTTAAGGATGCAGTAGCTCAAAATACCAACCAAGAAAGAAGGAGTCTTCACATCAAGGATCAATTCTATCCCCTCTGTACACAGGGTTGATTGGAACGGGCAACTTAAACATTGGCTACCTAAAATGGGGGTGCTATAAAGGCACAAAGTGACTGGTTTACAAGTTTTCAAGAAGCAGTTTAGTTTCAAAGTGTGCGGGGGAAAAGTAGAATCCCCACTGAATAGTTTTCATCTTGTCAAGATAGGTCTGGTGAAAGGAGATGGGGATAAGATTCTTAAGATTCAGTCGTGAGTAATTGTTATCATAATGAATTGTGATAGTCACAACTGTAAGAGTAGACATTTTGTAACATACCTGAGGAGGTAGTTAATCTTGTATTCCAGCAACTGAAGACCTTAGAACCATCAAGGGAGAAGAGCACGAGCAGAATGTTGGACCCTATCCAGAGAAGCAGTGACACCAGAGATGGAGGCAGAGATGACATGGAGAGATAGCACAGATGGGGACTCTAGACTCATGGAGGAAGAAAAGCTGTGTGCTGGCAGCCAGGAGGCAGGCTTGCAGAATGTGCCCTTTGGTTGTTTAAATGATTCTATAGTCCTGAGTGTATTTGTATACATCCAAAAACAAAAAACAGAGGGAATCGAAGCAAATGCTGTTGAATAATGATGCACGGAGGGGATTGCAATCATTGCAATGAAACACAATACCATAGGATGAGTGTAAAACCGATGTTCTCCCATGTAAACTATCACTCAATTCACAATAAAAACTTAAAAAAAAAAAAAAAAAGACTAGAGAGCATGCAACAACAAACAAGTTTCAAATATAAGTTACAAATTATTTGTCATCATTTTTCCTAAGATGAGAAAAGAAAACAAAAGTTATACAGCAAATCAATGATGTAATTTGGATGAAATTGGAAGGTAGAAGCCTTGCTATTTCTAATATGTTAGGATAACAGTCGACAAACGGATCAACATAAACTCTAAACTGATGAACTCTTCTTTTCTGTTTACCTTTTTCTAAGGGTTTTTCCTAGTTCCTTAGAAAAGCAAAATTGAAAATTGATTTCAAAGTCCAATTTTATATGTAAATTATCACTGTGGCATAAATGAACTATGTTAAGGTAGCTGCTGGAGTCCTGCTGTGGTCCTGTGGGTTAACACGTTGGACTGCAATGTCAGTTTGAACTGCAAGGTTGGTGGTTCAAGCTCACCAGCCGCTCCTTGGAAACCCTATACAGGGTCACTATGGGTCAGAACTGACTCAAGAGTACTTAACAACAACAGCAACAAGGTAGCTTCTAGTTGCCATTTAATTGATCCAACTCATGGAGACCAGGTGTAGACAAGCAATCCATTCAGCTGTTAAGCAGCAGTTTGGAGATTAGAGTTCACCAGAAGTCCTCAGAAGAAACGGTTACTGCACTATTTGGAAAAATCAGCCATGGTAAATCCTGTGGAGCACAGTTCTACTCTGCCAGTAATGGGATTAGTTTGATAGCAACTGTTTTTGTTTTTATAGGTTCACTTATTCTTAGCAAAACTTTTTATTGTCTCCTTTTTATATCCTCTGTATGAATTTGACAAGGTCAGCGGTTAGAGCCCACCAGACACTCCAGGCAAGAAAGGTGAGGCTTTCTGGTCCCACAAAGATTTATAATCTCAGAAACCCTATACAGGGTCCCTATGGGTCAGAACTGACTCAACAGCACTTAACCACAACAATAATATGAGTTTGAACTGACTCACTAGCAATTGGTTTGTGTTTGTTTTTATATCCTCAGTTGAAGAACCTCTCAGTGGGCTGAAAGGAATCTTCCTGACTTTTTCTGTCAGTGCCGTGGTGTACAGACACAGAATGTTATTTAGCTTATTGTAACTAAACTTCAAGTGACAACTGTCCATTTCAGCCCCTCAGAAACTCTGATATTTAAAAAATAATATATATTCTTTGGCAGCATTTAGCAGTACATACAGAGAAATACAATGAAAGAAAATTCAGGCATCTAACCTAAACCTGATGAGAGAGAGATAAAAATGTTACGTGCAGTTGGTGTAACAGGAACACTTTTTTTCCTTTGAAAAACACAATTTTTTCCCTGGAGGATCTAAATCATGAATTTATAAAACCAAACAACAACAGCCAGACAACAGTAACAACAAACCCTAAAACCACGACATTCTGTGAAAGCAATCTATTCAGCCATGAGCTCTGACAACCAAAACCAAGATCAAATCAATAAGATACAGAAGAGTAGAAATAGTACACAATGTTTAATTAAATACTTAGCAGACAGCTCTTGATTCCCCAAGATTAAGAAATGGTGGGTCAACCTACCAATGATTCCTGATGATCACTTGCTTTAAGTGACTCTCCTTCTGTCCTATCTCTGTGCCTTAAATGGCCTTAATAGCAATGCTTCTGCAAAGGTACGTAAGAGTTATATTACAATGCAACTATACTGGAAAACATTTTCATAACAATTTCTTCTTTCCCTTCCAGTTGTTCTCCTAGAAAGGATAACACATTCAAAGATTATCTTCCTTAAACTCTTTAATTTACCAAGTTTGTATTCCAGTAATGTATCAAGGAACTGAAAGATTGTAAATCTAGACACAAATTTAAAAATTCTTATCAAAATAATGCATGTCATGGTTTAAAATAACATCAACAGCACAAAAAGGCTTGTAATGAGAAGAGCAGCTAAATATAGGTGAAGCTTTTGGAGAAATATCTGGCACGTCCAGAGGCAGGGTACGTGCTCTAGAATAAGGTGAAGAGACACTAAAAGACCATAAAGAAGATGTATTGAAGTCAAATTTTACATATTAAGCCATTTTGCCTAGATTTCACTCTGAGACAGTGAGAAATAAGGCAAGTTCATTTGTTGTTATATTATTTTCTATTCATTCCTATCTAATTAGAACTATAAATTATTGTTTCATCTCTTTTCTTACCATCAAGTAAATGTACTAATCTGCAGCAAAATGATTATAAGGCGATCGTACAGGTAAGGTGAGAGGCAGAGAAAAGTGCAGGCTATGAGTTATTTTAGCAGATTCCAGTGGGGAGCTGAGTTTCCAACCCCACTTGCACCAATAAGATGTTAAAGACCATTTGATACTCTACTACTGTCTTTCCTGGCTTCTTCTTGTCCTAGTTATTATCAGAGAAACTCAGTGAATAGCTCAGTCTCCACTTCCACACTGTAGCAACAAGGTGATCAAGTCATTGCTTTGCTTTTGTGAGAAACATATCCACAGGTGTGGGTAGAGGGCTGAATTTTTGCTCAATTCATGTGCAATAAGGCCATGAATTTGGCACTCAATTTTTGCTGAGGAATCCAATACAAAGCACAATATATGCTTCCACCTGCAATATGGACCTGCATATTGCACCCAAAAAGTTCTGCTGCTAAAAAAGGAGAAATAGGATCCACAGTCTCATGATATTATAAACAAAATGCCCAGAATGCAAACAAAAATCACTAGTCATACTAAGAACCAGGACAATCACAAGTTGAATGAGAAAAACAATCAACAGATGCCAAAATTGTCATGACTCCAAAGTTTGAATTTTTTAAAAGTATTTTAAAGCAGGAATTGTAAAATATGTTTCAGTCAGCAATTATGAACACTTTTGAAACTAATAGGGGAAAAAGGAAAATCTTACAAAGATACAGAATTTATTAAAAAGGGAATTATCCCAAACTGCCAACTCATAGCCACTCTACAGGACAGAGTAGAACTGCTCCTGATAGGCTGTAAATGTTTTCAGTAGAAGACAGCCTCATCTTTCTTATGCAAGGGAGATCATAGAACTAAGAAATAAAATAACTGAAGTTCAAAAAAACAAAAAACTTGCCAGATAAGTTAGTCAGTGGGCTAAAGACAACACAGAAAGTATTGAGTGAAGTAAATAATCAATCTAAACAACAGGAAAAAATAGAATGAAAACTAAGTAAATGTAACCTCGGGAATCTGTGGGACAAAAACAAAAGATATGAAATTCATATTATCAGATTCTGTAAAAGAGAGGAGAAAGAGAATGGAACTGAAAATGAATTTGAAGAAATCATGGTTCAAAATTTCTCACATTTGGTAAAAGGTATAAGTCTACATATTTAAGAAACTGAGTGAACCCCAAACAAGATAAACCTGAAGAAATCAATGACAAGATAGATCATAATTAAATTTCTGAAAACTAAACACAGAGGAAAAAAAAAACTGTTTGAGAAGGCAAGAAAGAAATATCATTCCAACAAGGGACTAATGATTCAAATGACAGTGGATTTCCCATATGAAGCCATGGAAACAAGAAACAAGCGATATAGCATAAACAACAACCAACCCTGAATTCTATACCTAGCAAAAATATCCTTCAGCACCGTAAGGAAAGTCAAGATAATTTCAGATTAAAGAAAACTAACAGAATTTGTTGTTAGCAGGCATACTCTTAAAGAATGGCTACAATAATTCCTCTAAACACAAAGGAACAGATCACTGAGAAGGTGCCTAACTCTTCAGGAAGAAATAAAGAACAACAGAATGGGTAAAACAGGAGAAAATACAATATACAGTCCTTCTTCCCATGAGTCTTCAAAGTAGTTTGATGACAGAAATTATAATATCATCTGATTCAGTGCTTTATATTTAGATGAAGTATTTAAGACATATTTAGAACGTAGGAAGAATATTGTTGTTATCAAGTGCCGTCTAGTCGATTTCAATTCACAGTGACCCGGTATGGGGTTTCAGAGGACTTGGTGACTTTGAACTGCCAGCCTTATGGTTCAACCAACCTTGAACTTGAGTGCTTTATCCCATGGCACTACACCAGGATTCCAGTAGAAAGAAAAAAGGGACTTAAATTAAACTAATGTTTCTACACTTCACTTGAGATGGTAAAATCCCAGTCTATTGTGATATGTTTCATACACAGTAGTGCAGCAACTTCTAGCTAAACTTTACAAAGAGACATATTTAAAAACATCATGTTATTGTCTATGTTAAGTGCCATTGATTCAGTTCTGACTCATAGCAACCTTGCATAGGGTTTCTGAGGAGCTTCTGGTGGGTTTGAACTGCTGACTTTGCAGTTAGCAGCCCAGTGCTTATCCTACAGTGCCATACCAGGATAGATAAAAACATAATTTAAAAACAGTTAAAGTAATCCACAAAAAAAGGCAAGAACAGGGAAATGGAGGAACAAACATAAAAAAAGAAATATATCAAAAAACTTTAAATTGTGTCAGATCCATAATTAAAGATTGAGATTGGCAGAAAAGCATAATCCACGAACTATATGCTATCCATAAGACTCACTTCAAACACAACATGGAAAGTGACAGGAAACACATTGTTATATTGCTATACAACTTAAATATATAGCAAATAGTAATATTTGACAGCAAGAGTAGTTATATCAATATCAGATAAAGTAGACTGCAGAGCAAAGAAAATTACTAGTGAAAAAGAGGACCATTACATACTACTGAAAGATTTGATCTACCATGAAGATTTAGCAATCATAAATATGGATGTATCAATAACAGAACTTCAAAATGCATGAAGCAAAAACTCACACAAACAAAGCAAAAACAGATAGTGGTGAAACAAAAGCAGACATGGTATATGAATGACCATTGTTATTACTGTTGTTGTTAAGTGCTATTGAGTTGGTTCTGACTCATAGTGACCCTGTATAGGGTTAACACAGAGTGACTGGTGGGTTTGAACCACCAACTTTTCAGTTATCAGTCAAGTGCTTAACCTACAGCACCTATTTATTAGTTACTAGAAAATACTGTAATAGCTATAGATAGAAAATATCTTCCATGGTCTTAGACAGTTCATAAAGACTTCTGCAACCTCATCTGTAGAACTTTGTTATTGTTGTTGTTGTTAGTTGCCATCAAGTTGGTACTGGCTCATAGCGACCTGATGCACAGCAGAA
>NW_006411808.1:7884-9854 GCF_000296735.1 Chrysochloris asiatica
CAATTCTTCTATGGTCTTCCTTATTCACTGTGCAATTTTTGCATGCATATGAGGTTATTGAAAATACCATGTCTTGGGTCAGGTTCACCTTAGTCCTCAAGCTGACATCTTTGCTCTTCAACACTTTTAAAAGGTCTTGTGCAGCAGATTTGCCTAATGCAATGCGTTGTTTGACTTCTTGGCTTCTGCTTCCAAGAGTGTTGATAGTTTATCCAAGAAGAGTGAAGTCGTTTTCAACTTCAATCTTTTCTCCATTGATAAGAATGTTGTTTATTAGTCCAGTGGTGAGGATTTTTGTTTTCTTTACATTGAGATGCAATCCATATGGAAGATTGCACTCTTTGATCTTCATCAGTAAATGTTTTAAGTCCTCTTCACTTTCAGTAAGCAAGATTGTATCATCTGCATATTGCAGGTTGTTAATGAGTCTTCCTCCAATCCTGATGCCATGGTTTTCTTCATAAAACTCAGCTTCTCGGATTATTTGATCTGTAGAACTAGAACAGCAATAATGACTTGGTGTAGCAATGACATGTCTAACTCCATGTATTTTTTTAATCTTTTTTCACAAGAATACAAGATATTGCCAATTTATTCCTTTTGCTTATTGGCCAAACACTAATTGATTAACTACTTTGTGTCAACGATGATGCAGTAGTGCCTAAGCACACTTTGATTGTTGTTATTGTTGTTGTTGTTAGGTGCCATTGAGTTGGTTCCGAATCATAGAAACCTTAATAGGGTTTATGAGGCACAGCTGGGGGGTTTGAACTGCTGACCTTGTGGTTTGCAGTCTAGTGCTGATCCTACAGTGTTGTTGTTGTCAAGTGCTGTTGAGTCATTTCTGATCCGTAGTGACCCTGTATAACGTCATAGGTGCTAAGACAGTAACACAAAAAGCAGAAGAAAGAGGATCCAACAAATTAATGATAAAACATACCAAAAAAAATCTCTGAGGATGTAGAGGCATTAGGAACAAGCTTCGGGGAAGAAATATCCAGTTGGGGTATCCACCTAGGGCAGGGATATGGTTATGGATGAAGTAAATAGACTGAGGGCATGCTGTAGTGTTCTGTTCTTTTCTGTATTCCATATGGCCTGAGTGGATCCATCACTCCTGTGACAGAGCAAGCAGCAACAGTCCAGTCACTTAGTGCTGGTATTAAAGAGGGTTAAGTGAGCTGATGGGAAAGGTTGTCTTTAATGTAGTGAGCATTCCTAATTCACCCTCCATATCCCTAGAGCTAGCAGGTTACAATAAAATGAGATGATCACTTCACCGTGTCCTCTTCTTAATACATTTAATGGAAATTTCATGAAGGACATAGTCACCAGGTAGCAACAATATGAATATTATTCTTTGTCTTGGAGCACATTCTCTTCTTCCTTAATCTCATCAGACTAGGGTTTGAAGGAGACCATCAACAGCATATGTCAAGGCACAATACCTGAGGCACATTACTAAAGGGTTAACTGATGCAACCAAATGAACATGAACACATGAGCAAAAATAATTAGAGAATTACAGTCATTATAAAAGAAAATAGTACATTGAGCAAACTCTTGCACAGCAAATAGAAATAACAAAAGAGACAAGTCAAACATTTAAATGAAGCATATTTTATATATTCAAAATAATAAGGGAGGGTATTAGTAATAATTCATAATAATGGAAATTCATAAAAATAATTATGAAAAACAAAAGAAAGAAAGTTTAAAAAGATTGATAATAACTAAGAACTTATGTTCTAGATAATAACAACATGGAAGCAGGGTTGTAGAGACGCTGAAGGAAATGATAATATGCTAAAGTAGTTGTTCTACTTGGAACAAAATTGATACTCTAGAGATACAGATTAATTGGTTTAATACATTAAGTTTTTGGGTTTTTTTTAATGTTTTATTGTGAATTGTGTGATAGTTTACATGGGAGAACATTAATTTTACATTCATCCTATCGTATATCATTT
>NW_006411809.1:0-1862 GCF_000296735.1 Chrysochloris asiatica
AATGAAACAAGTTATATAAATTGTTGAATGTGAAACTGATGATGTGCCCTGTAAACTTTCACTCAATCCACAATAAAAACCTTAAAAAAAAAAAAAGGGAACCTAGATCCAGAGGGCATGGAGGAAGGTAGAATCTCCAGTGAGTAGTATACAATCTGACTGGGCAGGGCTGATGAAAGGAGATGTGGATAGGCCTCTTGTGATACAATAGTGAATAATTGTTATCAAGACTGATTGTGTGGGTTGGAAATGTAAAAGTAGACATTTTGTAGCAAAGGAGGGGAGTGATTGACTTTGCAGTCTAAGAGTGGAGGTCCCTGGGACCATCAAGGGAGAAGAGCAGAGAGCAGGATCCTACCCAGAAAAGCAGTGATGCCAGTCCTGGAGGCAGAGACGATGATGTGGAGAGATGGAGCAGCTGGGGACTTTAGACCCAGACAGGGAGAGGGGCAGGGGCTGTGTGGTGATGACCGAGGAGCAGGCTTGCAGGGTATACTCTTTGGTTGGTTGATGATGCATGGAGGGGATTGTAACCATGACAATGAAACAATATACGATAGGATGAATGTGAAACTAATGTTCTCCCATGTAAACTATCACATAATTCACAATAAAACATTTATAAAAAGAGAGATTCATATGATTAAATAGTGAATAATTGTTATCATGACTAATTGCGACTGTCACATTTTTAAAGGTAAAATTTTCATATAAAAAACACGGGAGTAGATGATGAACAAACAAGATGGCGGATAGGGTGGAACTGCAGTAAGAAACTCCGTCAGCAACAACACAGAATACAGGACCAAGCAGGCTCAGGGGATGATCCCAGAACTCTGCATCACATGTAAAGGAATATTTAGAAAGTTGGAAGGCTTACAGCTAGGGGAATTTGTAGCAGAAGCAAGAAATTCATTGCTTTCTAATTCAAGATGCTCAGCTGCTCCAGGAGCCACCATCTTGGGTAAGACCAAGCAGGGGAAGGATCAGAGCAGCCACGGATGCCTGACAGAGATAGGGCTGTGGACATTCTTTTCTTTTGGCATCTGTTCATTGGTCCCTTGTTGTTTGTGCATCTCCATTCTGGTGACTATAGGGGTGCCTGAGCTAGTGGACACCCCAGCCCCACCCTTGGAGGGTTCTACTATGCATGCACACAGATCTCCTTGAAATTTAAAGAGACAGTTTCCACTTAAAACTAAATGGCCATAGCTGGCCCTGAACTCTTTATAACTAAAAAGAAGGTCTGAACAGATATTGTGGAACAGGACAGGCATGCAAAAAAGGAAATAGGCCGAAAATTAAATCCTAAATTACATTAAAACGACCAACAGTGGCATCTTGAAATTTCTCAAGAAGAAGAGTGAAAAGGGAAGCCCATTTCCTGATCACATCTACCTGGAGGAATCAGAAAGCATAAAAAATACCAAAATACACACCCATCTAAGTATTAAGGCTACAGAAAACCCTGATTATGCCCAAAAAACAGAAGCAGATGACCATATCAGCACATGTCCAGAAATTAGATAAAATGACTGAGAAAAATGAGCTGAAAGTAGACCTACACTCCATACTGGAAGATGGTTAGGCTTTGAAAACGCCTGAGAAGGAGTTCAGAAAAATGATTATAAAATGTATCAAAACACTATATAATGGAGTTGAGAAAAATAAGGAAGAAGTCAGGAGCAATCAAAACAATTCAAAACCTACAGAAAGAGGTCCAAACAACTAATAATAGAATATCAGAAATGGACAAGACACTGAAAGGGCAAAGGAGTAGAATTGAAGAGATAGAAGCCAGAACTAGTGAGGTAGAAGATAAATCTCTCAACACTACTAAGATAGAAGAGCAAACACAAAAA
>NW_006411809.1:2594-3358 GCF_000296735.1 Chrysochloris asiatica
ATAAGAACAGAGGATCTGGGAGGTCAGTCTATGATCAAAACAATTACAATGTGAAAGAAGGTAAACACAGAGGAACAGAGATCCAGGTATTGGGAAGGTCAGGTAGATTACAGAATAAAACAGAGAGTCTTAAATGGAGGCTAGAACTAATGGAATATAAGGTAACCACAATGGGGTTGGGGTGGGGGTTTAGTTTGGGTGTTGGGGAGAGCAATACAAGAAAGGGGGAGGAGGCAGAAAAACAAGATAGGGGAACACTGAGACAGGTTTACATGGCCTAGTGGGACAGAAGTAAATAGTGATGCATGCTCAACCTTGGAATAATAGGGCTCTGGGATACAGGGATCTAAGTATAGTTTGAAGCGGGTAAATAATACTAAAATCCTTGACTGCCTTATGAATATTAGTTTCCCTTGCCTACTGTTGTAAGATAGACACTTGAGTGGGATAGAAAGCAATGTTGGGAAACATGATTAGAGAAAACTTGTAAGCCCGTCTTCAGCCTATAACTGATTGGAATATCTAAAAGGGGTTCTAGAACTTGCCCAGTGAAATAGGCCTGGTGCAAAGCCTTTACAGCGTATAGGACCTTAGGTGGAATCATGAGTCCCATCCAGAACCTTATGCGGTAGGACATTCCCACTAGAAAGGACAAGCAGACTGGAGCAACTAGAGTGACAGAAGATACATCTTCAAAGAAAGATCATCAGGAAAAAACCAAAACAAAAATGTCAGCATGACTGACTACTACAAGAATAAGCAAG
>NW_006411809.1:4534-5732 GCF_000296735.1 Chrysochloris asiatica
AGAGAAATACTGTTAACTGATGGTACATGGAGGGGATTATAATCATTGTAATGAAACAAGGTGTATGATTTGTTGAATGTAAAACTGATGATCTGCCCTATAAACTTTCACTCAATCCACAATAAAAACTTTTAAAAAAAAACACAAAGAAACTAAACTTAACTGTAACCCTAAAACTAAGCCAAACCTTATTCCTAGTTCAGTCACAACCTCTATACCTAACATCAACCTTGTTGTTGTTGTTAAGTGGGTTCTGACTTATAGCAACCCTGTATAGGGTTTCTGATGAGTGGGTGGTGACTTGAACCGCCAACCTTGCAATTCAAACTGACCTTGCAGTCCAGTGCATTAACCCGCAGTGCCACATCAGGACTCCTTAGTATAACCCTAACACAAATGAAGTCCTAACCCTTGAATAGACCAACCCATAGTCCTAACCCTAACTCCTTACTTCTATCCATCCCCTCCCACCTACCCTCATAAAAAAAAAAAAAAAAAAAAAAGAAATGAAAATATCTTTTAAAATATAGTATTGAGGCCAGAAATGGAAATTTTAGAATGCTGTGCACAAAAATCCAGTACTAATCTGAAAATTTGTAATACTGTGATTGCTTGCATATTGTTGTGATTCTAGAAGCTATCTCACCAGCATTTTAAATTCCAGCAGGGTACACCCATGGTGGACAGATTTCCAGAATAAGCCAAATAAGAAAGAAGAAGAGGTGGAGTATGTCTGAATGTTTAATCACTGAGAATATTATAAATTACAGTGGAACATTGTCAGCACTAGAATATTGAATATTGAAACATGATGAATAACATCAGAATATTGCCAGATATAGTGCAGGAAGACAAGCCTCTCAGTTTGGAAGACACTCAAAATACAACTGGGGAAGAGCTGCCTCCTCAAAGCAGAGTTGACCATGATGACACTAATGGAGTAAAGCCTTCAGGACATTCATTTATTAATGAGGGACATCTCAAAATGAAGAGAAATAGTTTTAAACATCCATTAATAATCAGAACATGAAATGTACAAAGCATGAATCTAGGAAAATTGGATGGGGTCAAAAGTTAAATGGGTGGCGGGGCTTGATGGCGGCTGGAGTGGAGGTGCAGTAAAGTTCGCAATCAGCAATACCACAGAATACCAGGCAAAGCAGATCCAGGGCAGAGCTCCAAAACTAGGAACCACATT
>NW_006411809.1:6417-8413 GCF_000296735.1 Chrysochloris asiatica
AGTGTTGATAGTTGATCCAAGAAGAATAAAGTTCTTGACAACTTCAATCTTTTCTCCTTTGATAAGAATGTTGTTTATTGGTCCAGTGGTGAGGATCTTTGTTTTTCTGACATTGAGATGCAATCCATACCAAAGGCTGTGCTCTTTGATCTTCATCGGTAAATGTTTCAAGTCCTCTTCACTTTCAGCAAGCAAGGTTGTATCATCTGTATATCGAAGGTTGTTAATGAGTCTTCCACCAATCCTGACGCCACGTTTTTCTTCATAGAACCCAGCTTCTCGTACTATTTGCTCAGCATACAGGTTGAATAAGTCATAGATACGAATATTTTAAAAGTTTGAAGGCTTATAGCTAGTGGAACTTGAAGCAAAAGTAAGAAATCGCGTACTTTTTAATCTGCCGGGTTCTGCACCCCAGAGTCAACAACTTGGGTGAGACCAAATGGCAAGACCAACAGTGGAAGCAGACACACCACGAATAAAAAACGTCGCGGGAACCTTGGAGCAAAGGTGGACAATACACTTTGTTTGTTTTGCTTTGTTCTGATTTTTTTTGGGGGGGGGTATCTGTTCATTGGCCCCCCCACAGTTTGCCCACCTCCATTCTGGTGACTAGAGGGGGTGCCTGAGCAAGTGGATACCCCCCACCCCTACCACTGGTGGGTTCTTCTGCTATGCATGCGCACAGATACTCAGCCCAAGAGCTGGCCCTGAACTGTTTTGGTTTTTTGTTTTTTTTTTAAATACAGGAAAAGCCAGGACAGGGGTGTAGAGATTAAAAAAGAGTTTAAAAACAAAACAGGCTGAAAATTAAATTAAATCCTGAGGTACAGTATAACAACCAACACTGGCATCATAAAATCTCTAAGGCAGCTTTGAAGGCAAGAAGCTGAAGAGAGGACAATAAAGTCATACACATATTAGGCTACAGATTTTTTTTCTTTTCTTCTCTCCTTCCTCTCCCTTTTCTGCAATTATAAACTATAGTATTCAGTCTAATTTTGTTTTGTTGTTGTTGTTGTTTGGTCAAGATACAATCATACTCTATAAAACACCAAAACCCAGGCAAGAATCAATACCAACTGCCATATACCAGGGAGGCAAACAACACCTGTGAAAGGTACTCTGAGTTAAGCGATAAGAAGAGTGAAAAGGGAAGCCCGCATCCTGATCACATCTACCTGGAAGTAATCAGAAAGCATAAAAAATACCAAAACACATACTCAATTAAGTACTAAGGCCACTGCTAAACACTAAAACATATCCAAGAAGCAAAAAGCAGATGACCATATCAGCACAAGTCCAGAAACAAAATAATATGTCTGACACAAATGACCAAGAGGTAGACCTGGTCTACATTCTGGAAGGAGGGCAGGTCTTGGAAATGCCTTAGAAGGAATTCAGAAAAATGATTATAAAATGTTTCAAAACACTTTACAATGGAGTTGAGAAAAATAAGGAAAAAGTCAGGAAAGCGCTACAGGAACAACCTAAAATAGATACAGCATTGGAAACAATCCAAAACCTACAGAAAGAAGTCCAAACGATCAATAATAGAATATCAGAAATAGACAATACTCTGAAAGGGCAAAGGAATACAATAGATGAGATGGAAGGCAGAACCAGTGAGCTGGAAGACAAATCTCTTAATCACACTAAGATAGAAGAACAAACAGAAAAAGGATTTAAAAATCTGAAGGTTTAAGATTCATGTTGGACAACATGAAGGGGAATAACTTAAGAATTATCAGCATTCCAGAACAAGAAGAATCCCACAAGCCCACAGAGGAAATAGTTGAAGAACTGCTGGAAGAAAAATTTCTCTAACATCCAGAAAAGTGAAAAGATAAACATTCAAGAAGCTCAATGAACCCCAGGAAGGATAGACCCCCCAAAAGAAAATCACTGAGACATATCATAATCAAGCTCTCCAAAATCAAAGATAAGGAGATACTCCTGAAAGCAGCTAGGGAAAACAGAAGTGTTACATACAAAG
>NW_006411809.1:10098-10600 GCF_000296735.1 Chrysochloris asiatica
TATTCTTTCGCTATCCCTATCGCCGCTGGATCTCCCCTCCTCGTGAACCAAAAACTCGTGACAACTATGTCGAGGGAAAACCCCGGCAGGAACAGAGATCCATGTGCTGAGAAGGTCAGGTGGATTACAGGATAAAATAGACTGCACTAAATGGAGAGAAAAGTTAATGAACCATAAGGTAACCTCAAAGCAAATTAACACTTTAAAACATACCAAGAAAATGAAAATCCAAGAAGAACATGGAAACATTAAACCTATGAGGAAACGCACAAGAAAGAATACAAAACCCACAAACTCAACAAAGGAAGACACACAGAACAAAGAAAGCAGCAACACCACACACACACAAAAAAACATAATGGCAGCAATTAATCCATATCTATCAGTAATTACACAGAATGTAAATGGATTAAATGCACCAGCATAATAGATACAGATGGACATAATCTCATGATTAAAGGGACAATTGAACAAGATGACATAACCATAATAAATATCTATG
>NW_006411810.1:0-782 GCF_000296735.1 Chrysochloris asiatica
TTAGGCTTTCTGTGGACTCTTCCCTTCTTTTATCTTTGGCATACTAGTGTTGAGAGATTTATCTTCAAGTTTACTAATTAAGTCTTCCATTGATTCAAATCTACTTCTTTGACCTTTCAATGTATTACCTATTTTTGAAATTTTAATTTTAATCTTCTGGATTTCTTTTTGCAGATTCTGTATTGCTTCAAATTTTTCATTGGTGTATTTGTTCTTTTAGTGCTTTCTGTAATTCTTCTAAAGTTTTTTTTCTGTGTTCTTCTTGCTTTCCTCAATCTCTCTTTCAATCCATTTAAGATACTTAAATATCATTCTTATAAATTCCTTCTCAAATTGTTCTAATACCTTTTCTTCCCCAGAAATGTTGTCTGGCCCTGCATCTTTGTCACTTGTTTGAGCCAGTCTCTCTAGTTTCCTTGTGTGAAGTTAAATTATCTGCTGTCTTCAAGACTTTGTGGTGTCTTTATATTTGTATTCAGTTGATGATGGTATGTTGGTGTGTTCTTAGGCTTTTACCAAGTGCTTCCTAATGGGTAAGGAGCTCTGGTAGTGTAGTGGTAATGAATTGGGCTGCGAACCTCAAAGTTAGCAGTTTGAAACTACCAACTGCTCTGCAGGAGAAGGATGAGACTTTCTGCTCCCATGAAGATTTACAGACTTGGAAACCCTGTACAGGGTTGCTATGAGTCAGAACTGACTCCATGGCACATAACCATCCTAATGGTTGTGATTAGGGATCAGAAGAGTGTGCATTGTTCTCCATTCATTGTTTGTGAAACTCA
>NW_006411810.1:1069-9989 GCF_000296735.1 Chrysochloris asiatica
CCCCTAGTCATCAGCACACTCTGGGTCTAGAGTCCCCAGCTGCTCCATCTCTACATGTCATTGTTACTGCTCCATCTCTGGTGTAACTGTTTCTCTGGGTAGGTTCCCGCACTCCACTCTTCTCCCTTGATGGTCCCAGGGATCTCTGCTCCAGGACTGCAAAGTCAAAAAATCCCCTCCTTTTGCTACAAAATGTCTACCTTTACATTTTCAACCCTCACATTCAGTCCTGATACCAATTATTAACTATTGTGCCACATGAGTGCTATCCCCATTTCCTTTCATCAGCCCTGCCCAGACAGATTGGATAATAGTCAGCAGAGAGTCTACCTTCCTCCGTACCCTCTGAATCTAAGCTCCCTCTTGAAAGTTAGTAAGTGCGGTCTATCTTTGATCAGGTGGTATAGGAGCTAGTATTGACTCTTGTTCAATGGAGATGCAGATGATATGTTGGTAGCTGGAATGTATGGGCATGGTAGCTGTCTCCTGTTGGATAGGGCAAAAAGAGAAAACACAGACACAACACACACAAAAAAGCAAACCATTCAAATAAAAGTGAAAAAATAGAATAATAAAGGACAAAAAAATTAAAAACAGGTTGTTGTTGTTGTTAGGTGGCATTGAGTTGGTACCAACGCATAGTGACCTTATGCACAGTAGAACAAAACACTGCCCAATCCTGGGCCAACCTCACAATTGTTGCCACACTTGAGCCCATTGACGCTGCCACTTTGCCAATCCACCTCATTGGGGGTTTTCCTCTTTTTCTCAGATCCTCTACCTTACCAAACATGATATCCTCCTCCAGCAACTGGTCCCTCCTGACAATATGTCTGAAATATGAGAGACCAAGTTTGGCCATCCTGGTGTCTAAGAAGCACTCTGGCTGCACTTCTTCCAACACAGATCTGTTGGTTTTTTGGCAGCCCATGGCACTTTCAATATTCTCCTCCAACACCATAACTCAAAAGCATCAATTGTTCTAAGGTTTTCCTTATTCACTGTCCAGCTTTTCACATGCATATGGAGTTATTGCAAATACTATGGCTTGGGTCAGGCACACCTTAGTCCTCAAGCTGACATTTTTGCACTTCAACACTTTAAAAAAGTCTTGTGCAGCAGATTTGTCTAATGCAATACATCATTTGATTTCTTGACTTCTGCTTCCATGAGTGTTGATAGTTGATGGAGAAGAAAGAAGTCCTTGACAACTTCAATATTTTCTCCATTGATAAGAACGTTGTTTATTGGTCCAGTGGTGAATGCAATCCTGTCGCACACCTTTCTTAATTTTAAACCATTCATTGTTCCCATGTCCTGTTCAAACAACTGCCTTTTGGTCCGTGTCTAGATTCCTCATGAGCACAATTACGTGTTCCAGAATACTCATACTTCCCAATGTTGTCCATAGCTTGTCATGATCCACACAATTGAAAGCCTTTGCGTAGTCAATAAAGCACAGGTAAACATCTTTCTGATATTCTCTGATTTTAGCCAAGGTCCATTAGACATCAGCAATGATATCCCTCATTCCACGGCCTCTTCTGAATCCGACTTGAACCTCTGGAAGTTCTCTGTCAATGTATGCTTGCAGCCATTTCTGTATTACCTTTAGTAAAACTTTACTCACATGGAATATCAAAGAGATTGTCCGATGATTTCCACATTCTGTTGGGTCACCTCTCTTTGGAATGGTCACAAATCCGGATCTCTTCCAGTCAGTCAGCCAGATAGTTGTCTTCCAAATTTCTTGGAAGAGATGAGTGAGTGCCTCCTGTGCTGCTTCACTTTCTTGAACGATTTCAATTTTTATACTATCAATTCCTGGAGCCTTGTTCTTTGTCAAGTCCTTCAATGCACCTTGGACTTCCTCACTCAGTATCATTGGCTCTTGATCGTATGCTACCTCTTGAAACGGCTGAACATCAACCATTTCCTTTCGGTACAGTGACTGTGTGTATTCCTTCCATCTTCTTTTGATGTTTTCTGCATCATTCAATAATTTGCCCAGAGAATCCTTCAATAACGAAAGTCAAGGCTTGAATTTTTTCTTCAGTTCCCATAGCTTGAGAAATGTTGAGTATGTTATTCCTTTTTGGTTTTCTGATCTTTACACATTTTGTTGTAATAATTCACTATATCTTCTTGAGCTGACCTTTGATATTTTCTATTCAGTTTTTGTACCTCCTCATTTCTTCCATTTGCTTTAGCATCTCTACGCTGGAGAGCTCATGTGTCAGTTTGTCGTACTGTGGTGGCTTGTAAGTTGCTGTGAAGCTATCCCACTGGTATTTTAAACACCAGCAGGGTCACCCATGATGGACAGGTTTCAGATTAGCTTCCAGACGAAGACAGACTAGGAAGAAGGAGTGATGAATTACTTCTGAATATTTAGTCACTGAAAACCTTATTAATAGAAGAGAAAAACACAGGTAGCAATAAGGAAAAATGGAACATAATAACTTAAAAAAGAAAAGGGGACAGGAAAATAAATTTGTTGAAAAGAAAAATAAGAGAGAAGAGAAACAATGAAAAAAGCTAGGGAGAAGGAAGATGAAAAGAGAAAAAGACTAGAGAGTGTAAAGAAAAATCAAGAGAAAATGAAAGAAGAAGAAGAGAGGGGAAGAGAGAAACAGAAGAAAAGAAGACAAAACAAAAGCAGATATTGAAAGGATAAAAGCAAGGAATGGAAAGAGAGAAACAAGAAAAAGAAAGGAGAGAACATTCTGGGAGAATCCTGCTAGCAAAGAAGCTCACGAAGTAGGTGTGAAGGGGATGAGGAGGCTGTATTCCTAGCCCTAAATGGAGTTTCTATAGGACTAGGTGTTGTCTGTAGGTTCAGGGCACCCAATCAGGTAGTTCTTGCAGGACCTTAAGGAAGCTGGATTCATTACCATTAGGACCAGAAAAAAACTAGGGGTGAGGTGGCTAGCTATGTGAGTACCTGCTAGTTTAGGACTGGCTCAGTGACTCTGTGGATTCTATAGGTCTGGAGCAGAGTCCATCTGAATCCTGGCACCAGTGTGGCATAGCTGGCACCCACATCATACTGGCATGGCTTGCAACCTTGCAGCTCTGAACTCCTAGAGAGCAGGGGCTGAGCTGGGGGTAGATGAGGGTGGGGGCTGGCCAAACCTTGGTTACCAAGAGAGTTTGGGGAACAAGGAACGATCATATCTTTCCTATCACCTGTCACTGGTGTGTATCTATGCCACTAGATCACCATCTGTCTACAAAACTTCTTGCAAAGGTTCAAGATGGCTGCACTTCATTTTGCTGGCAGACCATTCACCAGTCTGTGTCTTTTCTTCATTGCTACTGCTGAGCTTCTCCTCCCAGTAGGTATCAATCCATTTCTCTAACCTGTCCTCTGAAGCTTTGGGTTCCAACATTATCATCTGGGTCTGTTTTATTTGGTATCCTGTATCTGTGTTGTAGAGGGAGCATCTGTGTAGCATGTCTGCCTACTCTGCCATCTTGCCAGGAATGGCTTATCTTTTTTAGAAGAGTTGATTTGTCTTTGAAGCAAAAGCACTTCAGCTTCAAGCTATATTTGTTCAAGTTAAGTAAACTCCTAACTCATTATTAACATCAAATTCAAAGTGGTATTGAATAAATTGAGAAGCAACTCTAAATTTACCAATACCAGCAAACTATTCTTCAAGTTTTTCTTGTAGTTTTTGAAGCCAATTTACATAATGCTGGCATTACTGATTCAAATTAAAGACGTTATAAGATCTTTATTATTGACTCATATTATGAAAGGTGTCAATTCAAAATAAATTCTTATACCTCACTAGATCATAAATATGCTTTTCCTTTCACTGCACTTCAAATTTATCTTGTTCCCATGAAATGTGAGAAATCATAAATGACACACTATCATTTTTGTCTTTGATGATTGAATATTTGGCAAGCATTCCTTTTATTTCAAGAAAAAAAAATGAATTGTATAATAAATATTTGTAAAACCCTTCTAATACACCAAAATGCATTGACAAAGAACACAAGATCGTTACATTTGTCTTCTATTATTTCAAAAGTTCTATAAACCAGCACAAATACATACCACACGCACATCTATACTGAACAATTTTAACAACTGTTTCCTTGACAGTTTTCATAGAGCTAGCTTCAGGAAACTGAACACAAATATTTTTAATATTTATCATGTCATGGAATAATGAAGTCTAAGGAAGCAATGAGGGAAACATAAATATCTTGTTTTAAAATTCCAACAAATATGGATTTTTTTACATTTTAATCTAGCATGGCTGAAGCACTCTGTTCATTATGAATGATAGAAGCTGGCCTTTTCATACTTAGCTGAAATTCTTCTTTGAGAGCTGTAAAAGAAGATAACATCTCTATAGCATGAGTTAAGAATTTTAAGGCTATGTGTATTGATATGTCTTAGTAAATTTGGATATTTTGAGATAAAACATTCCCAGAACAGTGTGGATGGTTTGTCTCACATTACACAACTCATCTAACATTAAAGGAAACTTCTTGAGAATTCTGAGAAGATGGTGACAAAAGCAGACCATTATTCTGCCCCTCCCCCACAAATAAAAGCAATGGTTTTGCAAATCTCTGAATCAGAGAGCAGAAGATAGCAGTAGGGAACTACAAACAGGCAAGGATCTATGAATCAATAATGAACCCCTCATATGGTAGGGAAATTGCTTATCTCACCTTCCCTGTCCATCTCTGTTGCCCTGTGGGCCACCAACTGCTATGAACTGGGAAAGTGACCCCAGAAAAACAGCCTGTTTCCTGAACCACCACTGCCCTTGCCTGTACAAAGAGACAGGACCTCAAGCTTCTGCTCTAAAACCAACAAGGCAGACTTCTCTGGGGGTCTGTTTGGAGTGTGCAGCAACAGTAATTACAACCAAAAAATAAGTACATGGTTACATAGGTTGGATTGTATGCATCTCTTTAGCCCAGTATAAGGCTGCTGAGGAGTGGCTAGTTGGTGAGTTAGCAGTCCAGTGCTTATTTATCCTACACTGCAACACCAGGACTCCAGGGATACTTAGGTTGTTGTTGTTATGTACTGTTCAGTAGGTTCAGAGTCCTAGTGAGCCTTTATATGGTTTCTGAGGAGCAGCTGGTGGATTTGAACCACTGACCCTAAGGCTAGTAGGTCAATGCTTATCCTTTAATGCCACACTAGGACTCCAGGTGTTATTATTGTTAAGTGCTCAACAACTCTAGGTTGTTGTTGATAAGTGCTATCAAGTCGGTTCCAACTCATAGCAGCCATGTATGAGGTTTCTGAAGAGCAGATAATGGGTTTGAACTGCTGACTTTATGGTTCACAGTTCAATGCTGATCCTACAGCACCACACCATGAGGCATATATAAATATATGCTGAATATGTATCTATGGCTATAATAAAGCACAGAGAGGGTACAGTTATATAAACTTCCTAGACATATACAAACAATTTGTGGAATTGGTTTACTAAATTGAAGGACTTAGGGGAACATCGTCTCTTGGGATACCTGAATCAATTGGTATAACACAGTTCATAAAGCTAATGATCTATACCTTAGTTTGGTGAGTAGCACCTAAAGTCTTGAAAGCTCATGAGCAGCCATCTATGATAAAACTATCCTGCTAGTCTGGAGTAAAAGAGAATGAAGGGAACCAAAGACCCAAGGAAGAAATTAGTTCACAGGACTAATAACCCACACAAACTATGGCCTCTTCTAATCTGAGACCAGAAGAATTAGTCAGGGCACCACTACCATTAATGAGTGCTCTGACCAGGGACACAATAGAAGATCCTGGTTAGAGTAAGAGAAAAACAGAGAACAAAACTCAAATTCATTGAAAAAAAAAGAAAGAAAGAAAGATAGGAAGGAGAAGCCCGGAGGAATTTACTGGACTGTTACAGACTGGAGGAGTCCCGGAGACGATTCTCTTAAGATAACCTTTTAACCCAGAATAGAACCCACTTCCAGAGATCACCTTCTAGGCAAACAATAGATTACATTATACAATAAGCAATATTACTAATTATTAATGTGTCCCTTAAACAGTTAACATTTACCCAACAGCATAGAAGAGAAGACAAGCCGAGGAAGGAAGGCTAAATTAAAGATTCAAGATAGAATGGAAGTAACAAGAATGCTAACCCATTGTTAGAATTGCAAACAACATCATAAACACAGCAAAATATTTTTTAAAGGGGTGGGGGGAGGGACATGGCAAGATCCCAAGACTTGAATTATGGTTTAAGGAAAAGAAGAGATCTGCAGAAGTCTTTAGGCTAGGCTGCCTGCTCCAATTAGGTTTCTAAGGTTCCGGCACTGGACATATTTAGTCAGGATTCTCAAGTGATTACATTCAATAAAAAGTAGTTATGATTTCAAATATAACTTTATTAGTTAATATAAATAAACTATGGTGGTTAAGAACTCCTGGTGACACAAAGGTTAGTTACAGTGCCTGACTACTAACACAGCAGTCACTCCACAGGAGAAAGACGTGACAGTCGCCTTCTCCAGCCTTGAAAAGCATGTGGGGCACTTCTACTCTGTCTTTACAGGGTTGCTGTGAATTAGAATAAACTCAGTAGCAATGGGTTTGGCCAATGGTTTATGGGAAGGGAAGGAATGTAGTTATCCTTGACAATGCCTGGAAGTGGAATAATTTCTCTTTTGAACTCTATCTCTTGCCTCTTCTGCTTTTCTCAGCAAGTTGATTTCATTCTCTCAGACTAGCATCATCCTCCAAAAGGTTGGAGCCTTGGGTACCAACTAGCATCTTTCACCTTCAACTCTAGAGAAGAGAGAATTCCCTCTCTTTTGTGTATATTTTTAAAATCCCATGAAGACCCTGCATGGATCGCTTTGTTCTTTGTTTAAACCCTTTGATACCATCATGGGCCAAGTGACATTTGAGTCAGGATTTCAGGAATTTCTGGAACCCTAATATGAATATCAATATTTCATCCCACTTCTTACGCAGGTCAAGAAATTGATGCAAACTTTAGAATGTTTTAGATTGTTTATTAATATATATGTTCTTTTTCTTTTTTTAGTAGCATATGACCAGATTATTAATCAGAGCTCTTTTTGTTATTAGTTAAAAAGAAAAAAAAAAAAATCAAAATGGCTTAAGCAAAAACATGTAGTTGGAAAAAGTCTAAGAGTAGTCTGACATCAGATGTGGTTCGGTCCAGGGGCTCACACAGTGTTCCCAGGACTAGCCTTGTTTCTCTAGCTCTAGTCTCTGCTTTCTGTCTTGGCTTCTTTCACAAGAAGCCACTCCACTCATGGGGACAGTAGGGTCAGCTCCAGCTCCAGACTTGAATCCTACCCTTTTAGAAAATCAATGTGGAAAGTTTGCCTCTTTCCTAAGACTTACAATAACTGTCCCTTATCTGGGTGTCTAAATGTCTCTAATAATCTTGGTTTAGTTGGAGTCTAGTTAAGGAGTGGCAGGGGTAAAAATCAACTTCACAAAAACCACTTAAATTCAGAGAAGAAACAAGTAGTTCCCTGTGGAGGGTGATGACACAAAAGGGCAAAGGGTCACTGGGAAGACAAAAATGGTTGATCTCTCTGACACAGATAATTTGAAAAGTAAATAAGAAATAATAAAAGTAATTACACTTGATCTTCCCTTTCAAATATAACTATTGCTAGCATTTTGGCAGACTTAGATCCTTTTCTTATATATAATTATAATTGCATACTTGTGACTTTCCTCTTAACATTCTATCATATGAATAAGCCTCTCTATAATTTTCATAACTATATTTTTAATGACCACATAGAAATGAGCTATAATTTATTTCCATGGATACCAAACTTGCTTCCATTTCTTTAAAACCTATAAATAAAGCTGTGATAAATATCATCATGCATATATAAAAAAGGGAGTCCTGGTATGGTGCTGTGGGTTAATGTGCTGGACTGCAAGATCAGTTTGAACTGTAAGATTGGTGGTTCAAGCTCACCGGCCATTCTTTGGAACCCTATACAGGGTTGCTGTGGGTCGGAACTGACTCGAAGGCATTTAACAACAACACCAATACCAAAAAGGCCTGTTCTACTTCAGAAGACCTCCACTAATATAAATGGCAATTATATCTGAAAGGTTGTAGAAAAATCAAAGGATACTCCTAAAAATGGTGAAGATAGCAATTCTTTAAGGGTGATAGAATGCTATGAAGAGCATTTCTTAAACTCTAGATCAGCACCAATTTTGCATACCATGCAATTGTTGTTGTTATGTGCCATGGAGTTGGTTCCGACTCATAGTGACCCTGTACAGTGTTTCCGAGGCAGTAAATCTTTATGGGAGCAGAAAATCTCATCTTTCTCCCATGGAACAGCTGGTAGTTTCGAACTGCTGATCTTGCGGTTCCCAGCTCGATTTGTAACCACTATGCTACTAGAGCTCCTTATATCATTGCATACCATGCAATAGAGCCCTTGTTATTCCACAAGGTTGCCAGTTCAAGTTCACCAGCTATTCCTCGGAAACCCGATACAGGGTTGCTGTGCGTCGGAACTTAACAACAAATCACAGTCCAGTTCTTATCCTAGAGTGCCACACCTGGACTCCAGTATATATATTGTTTTGTTGCTAAGTGCCCTCAAATTAGAATTAGTTCCAATTTATAGTTTTTACATATATATATATATGTAAAACTATATATAGTGTGGTGCTGTATGATAATGCACTAGACTGCAAAGTCGGTTTGAACCATAAGGTTGGCAATTCAAACTCACCAGCTTCTCCTCAGAAACTCTGTACAGGGTCACTATGAGTCAAAATCAACTCAACGGCATTTAACAAGAATATATTATTTATTTGTTTGTTTATTTATTTATTAAAGTTTTATTGTGAATTATGTGACAGTTTACATGGGAGAACATCAGTTTTACGTTGATCCTA
>NW_006411811.1:0-1599 GCF_000296735.1 Chrysochloris asiatica
CACAATCCCCGTTCAGACCTTTTTTCTAGTTGTAAACAGTTCAGGGCCAGCTGTGGCCTTTTGGTTTTAATTGGAAACTGTCTCTTTAGATTTTGAGGAGATCTGTGTGCATGCGTACTAGAACCCTCCGAGGGTGGGGCTGGGGTGCCCACTAGTTCAGGCACCCCTATAGTCACCAGAATGGAGGTACGCAGACAGCAAGGCACCAATGAACAGATACCAAAAGAAAAGAATGTCCACACTTTTATCTCAGCCAGGCATCTGTGGCCAGGCATCTGTGGCCGCTCCGATCCTTCCCCCAAGTGGTCTCACCCAAGATGGTGGCTCCTGGAGCAGCCGAGTGTCCCGGACTAGAAAGCAATAGATGTCTTGCTTCTGCCACAAATTCCCCCAGCTGTGAGCCTTCCAACCTTCTAAATATTCCTTTATGTATGGTTCAGAGTTCTGGGACCACCCTTGGGTCTGCTTGGTCGGGTATTCTGTGTTGTTGTTGGCGGAGCTCTTTGCTACACGTCCACGCGATCCGCCATCTTGTTTGTTCTCCCCTTCCATCTTCTCTTGATGCTTTCTACATCATTCAATAATTTGCCTAGAGAATCTTTCAATAACAAAAGTCAAGTCTTGAATGTTTTCTTCAGTTCCCCCAGCTTGAGAAATGTTAAACATGTTCTTCCTTTTTGGTTTTCTGATTCCAGATCTTTGCACATTTAGTTGTAATATTTGGCTTTATCTTCTCCAGCCATATAATTGTTGTTGCTGTTATGTGCCATGGAATCGGTTCCGACTCATAGCGACCCTACCACTGCCCTTAACACTTTATATAATTCAATGTTTATTCTGAGGCTGTAAATCTTTACGGGAATAGAAAGCCTCATCTTTCTCCTGCGGAACAGCTGGTAGTTTCGAACTGCTGACCTTGTGGTTGGCAGCCCGATTCGTAACCACTACGCTACCAGATACTGCATGCATATTCTTATAAACGAAATAATTTTAAGAGAACATCAATTTGTATCATTTAAATACTTTACCTGTCGACCTACTGCCGCCTAAGGGAATTATGGAATTAAGAAAAACTGATGACTGATGGAGCACTCAAGGGAATGAAACTGTCAAAGAATGTTGATAGGAACTCCAGAGTGTTACCTTGTTCTTCAATTACATTAGCTATGTTTTCCCAGGAAAATTAAGAGGGACCTTAGACACAGTTTTCAATCAAATATTTTTGTCATTGTTGTTGTTGTTAGGTGCTACCCAGTCAGTACTGACTCAAAGAGACCCTATGCACAACAGAATGAAACAGTGCCCGATCCTGGGCCAACCTCACAATTGTTGCCATGTGAGGTTGATGCTGCCAATTTGCCAATCCATTTCTCTGACCCTCCACCTTACCAAACATGATATCCTTCTCCAGCAACTTGTCCCTCCTGACAATATGTAGAAAGTATGAGAGACGAAGTTTGGCCATCCTGGCCTCCAAGGAGCACTCTGGCTGCACTTCTTCCAAAACGGATCTTTTGGTTCTTTTGGCAGCCCATGGCACTTTCAATATTCTCCTCCAACACCAAAACTCAAAAGCATCAATTCTTCTATGGTCTTCCT
>NW_006411811.1:2059-3372 GCF_000296735.1 Chrysochloris asiatica
TTTGCTCAGCATACAGGTTGAATAAGTATGGTGAAAGAATACACCCCTGTCACACACCTTTCTTAATTTTAAACAAACTCTGGGGAACATATAATATGATATTATAGCACTCTTCTAAACAACAAATGTTGTTTAGAATATTGATTCACCTTCTGGATCAATTGTTGTTGTTGTTTTTAAGTGCCATTGAGGCAGTTCCAATCCATAGTGAACCTGTATAGAGTTCTAAGGAGCGACTGGTGAGCTTGACCCTCCGACCTTGTGGTTCAAACTGACTTTGCAGTCAGTGCAATAACCCACAGCGCCACACCCGGACTCCTTTGCATTACTAGACAAATTGAATTTAATATATAGATAACTGAGATAAAATTGTTTTGTCTAAAGGAAAAGGACTTCTATTTTTTTTTTCTGAATTGTTAGATTTTTTTGAATTAACATAGATCATTGTTGTTATTGCTAAGTGTCATCGAATCAGTTCCAATTTATAACCACCTGTATAGTGTTTCCAAGGAGCAAATGGTAAGTTTGAATGGCTGACCTTGTGATGCACACTGACTTTCAGTCCAGTGCTTTATCAGAGAGCGCCACACCAGGACTCCAAAGCAGATCATAGTTACCAGATAATTTTCCAGCTTTACTTTGTAACCCTAATGTGTAGGAAAACTGTAAATGTGAACAAGGACCTAGACAAGAATGTCCCAGGACACCAAGAGACTGGATCCAATGAGTCATTGCCAGGGTGACCCTGGACACATCCTGGTCCCTGATGTTTTATAATTACACAATTAGACAAATTGCTGCATAAAAATGTATGCATAATGTAAAAATTACTATCAGATAGCATAACAGAACAATTGGTTTTGATTTAAATAATGCCTAAGCTTACTTAACAAGCTATGGACAACATTGTGAAGTATGAATATTCCAGAACACTTTATTGTGCTCATGAAGAATCTGTACCTGGACTAAGAAGTAGTTGTTCGAACAGAACATGGGAACACAGAATGGTTTATAATTAAGAAATGTGTGTGACAAGGTTGTATTATTTTAACCATACTTATTCAAACTGTATGCTGAGCAAATAATCCGAGTAGCTGTCTTATATGAAAAAAATGTGGCATCAGGATTGGAGGAAGACTCATTAACAACCTGCAATATACAGATGATATAACCTTGCTTGCTGAAAGTGAAGAGAACTTAAAACATTTATTGATGAAGATCAAAGAGCACAGCCATTGGTATGATTACATCTCAGTGTAAAGAAAACAAAAATCCTCACCACTGGACCAATAAACAACATTCTTATTAATGGA
>NW_006411811.1:4352-9829 GCF_000296735.1 Chrysochloris asiatica
GGTTCAAGCTCACCAGTTGCTTTTCGGAAACCCTGTACAGGCTACCTGACTCGACGGCACTTAACAAGAACTAGAATAACAAGTGCTTCTAGTATGCAAGTGCAGGAAGATGTGATCGCATACAGGGGAGTTTAAGTATATATAGGGGCTTTGGAGTCCTGGTGCGGCACTGTGGTTTAATGCACCAGACTGCATAGTCGTTTTGAACTGCAAGGTCGGTGGTTCAAGCTCACCAGCTGCTCCTTGGAAACCCTATACAAGGGTCACTATGGGTCAGAATCTACTTGATGGCACTTAACAACCACAACAGAGTCTTTAGGGGAGCCTTAGAGGAAGCACAATTTGAGCAGGTGCTAATCACATGAAGAAATGGGAGGCGTAAGACAAGAGGGTTTGGAGCAAAGGAAAGTAGGTTGAATGGAGAAGGCCCAGCACACTAAGGGAATAGCATGAATTTGTGTATGCTAAAAGCACAGCCTGAGAGCATGGGCAAGCTAAGATAGGACATTTTATCCATCAAAACATTTATAGAAGTGTTCACAGATCTCATAAAACTGATTCTTAAGTGTATGAAACAGCAAAGGGCCAGGAAAAGGCAATTCCAATATCAAAGAAAAACAGAGAGTTATCATAAAGCTGTGATAATTAAAATAGAGTGTCATTTTCACAGATATTGAGAAATGAGTCTGTGGAAAAGTATAAAAAGCCCAGAAATAGAAATATATGTGTGTGTGTATATATATGTGTGTGTTCATGTGTATACACACAGAAGAGAGACAGAAAAAGGGAGAATGTTAGAATTGCTAAGTAAATAAAGGAAAGGAGTATGAAGTTTAGGGCAGGGATATGAGATTTTAGATATCAAGACAAGACTGGGAAGATTCTTGAGAAGGTGACTTTGGAGTAGAGAACTGACAAGAGATTGAAGGGGACCCTTGCAGGTATCCATGAAGGGAGCATTCATGTAAAGAGTACAATAAGTACTGAAAGGTCCTGAGGCAGGAGCAAATTTGGTTTGAGGATCAGCAAAAAAGCCAATGAGGTGAAGCAAAGTGGAAAAAAAACTAAACATAACATTGTGGGCGAGTCAGAGAGGTAATAAGAGAAACACGTCTGTGGGTTCTTGAGGGTCATACCCTAAGTGAGATATGGAACACTGAAGCATTTTGACCAGAAGTATTTTGACACGATTTAGCTAATGCTTTCCCACTTATTCTGACAGCCATTTTCAGAACTGATGCGGGAAGAAGTAGAAAGAAGGTTGGTTCGAGCTGGTATCACTAGTGATGATGGGAATGGTTAGAATGCTGGCTACATTTTAAATGTGAGGTAACTGGATTTGCTGATATACCAGATATGTGGTGTGAGAGAAAAAGATAAAGATGTCTATAATGGCTTTGGCCTGAGCAATGGAAATGGAGTTGATGTTAATGAGGAGAGAGGAGAATAGAGAAAAGCAGGTTTAGTGAAAATATTGGGAGCTCAGTTTGGGACAAAGTCAGGAATTTTTGTAAAACCTCTATGCATAAATAGTTATGTTGTTAGAAGCCATCGAGTCAGTTCGGACTCATCGTGACCTTAGGTATAAGAGGGTGAAGTTACCTAGTCTTATGTTATCTTCACAGTACTAAATATATTGAGCCCATTGTTTCAGCCACTGTACCAATCCATCACATCATCATTGCATCTCATTGAAGGTTCCTTCTTTTCATGACCTTCTGCACCATAAGAAAAGCACTCAAACTCAAGGTCAGTTTGAACTGTAATGTCGGTGGTTCAAACTTACCAGCCTCTCCTCAGAAACCCTATACAGGGTCACTATGAGTCAGACTGATTTGATGGCCATACTAACAACAACAATTACCATATGAAGGCCTGGTGTGGTGCTGCAGGATCATGCACTGGACCAAAAGGTCAGTTTGAGAGCTAGGATAAGCACTCGACCTCAAGGTCAGTTTAAACTGCAACATTGGCAGTTCAAACTCACCAGCCACCTCTCAGAAACCCTATACAGGGTCAAAATGAGTAGGAATAGACTCAACGGTACTTAACAACAACAAACTTACCACATATGATGTTCTCCAGGAATAGGTCCCTTCTAATAGCATGCTCAAAGTCAGTAAAATAAAGTTCTACCATAATACTTGTTTCTGGAGTCCTGGTGTGGTGCTGTAGGATAAGCACTGGACCACAAGGTTGGCGGTTCAAACTCACCAGCCACTTCTCAGAAACCCTATCCAGAGTCACTATGAGTCAGAACCAACTCAACAACACTTAAAATAACAACAAATTACTTGCTTCTAAAGTGGTTCAATGAATGACTATAATTCGTGGTTAGAAATATGCATTCGGGCATCAATTTGACAAAAGACATTTAAGTCAGATTAAATAAGATCACTTAGTTATTTTTATTGAGACTGAGTCAGTTCCAATTCATAGTGGCCTTATGTCAACAAAACAAAACACAGCCAGGTCCTGCACTATCCTCACAATTATTGTTATGTTTGAAACCATTGTTTCAGCCATTGTGTAAATTCCACTTTTTGCTAACCTGCTACTTTACCATATGAAATCCCTTGAAATGATTGAACATTGTCCATTTCTTTTTGGTAGAGTGTCTCTCTGTACTCCTTCCATCTTCTTTTGTAGCTTTCTGCATCTTTCAATATTTTGTCCATTGAAGCCTTCAGTATTGCAAGTCAAGGCTTGAATTTTTCTTCAGTTCTTTCAGCTGGAAAAATGCTGAGTGTGTTCTTGGCACATTTCATTATAATATTTTACTTTGTCTTTTCAAGCTGCCCTTTGAAATGTTCTGTTCAATTCTTCCATTGCGTTTTCATCTTTACAGTGGAGAGCAAGTTTCAGAGTCTATTCTGACATCCGTTTTGGTTTTTCCTTCTTTTTTGTCTTCTTAATGACATCTTGCTTTCTTTCTATGATGTTCTTTAATGTCATCACACAACTCTTCTGGTCTTCGGTCACTAGTGTCTAATGCATCAAATCTGCTTGAGATGATTTCTAAATTAACGTGGAATATGTTTGAGTTCAGAGTTCTGGTATGGCGCTGTGGGTTAATGCACCAGACTGCAAAGCCATTTGAACTGCAAGGACAGAGGTTCAAGCTCGCCAGCTGCTCTTTGGAAACCCTATATGGGGTAGCTATGGGTCGGCACCAATTCGATGGCACTTAACAGCAACAACAACATGTTCGAGGTCAGATATTTGGTTCTTGTGGATGTGTTTTAATTTTCTTCAGCTTCAGTGTAAACTTGCACATGAGCAATTGATAATATCAGACAGACTGCCCCAGGCTTTGTTTAGGCTGATGATACAGAGCTTTTTCAAGGTCTCTTTGCACAGATGTCGCCAATTTGATTTCTGTGTATTCCATCTGTTGAGGTCCATGTCTACAGTCATTTTTTTTATGGTGTTTTTAAAAGGTATTTGCAATGAACAAGTAATTGGTCTTGCAAAATTCTACCATGCAATCTCCAGCATCTTTTCTATCCCAAAGCCATGTTTTTCAACTACTAATCCTTCCTGTTTGTTTCCAACTTTTACATCCCAATCATCAGTAAATACCAATACATTTTTATTTTTGTTTATCAATTTCAGACAAATGGAATTGGTAGAATTCTTCAATTTAGTTACCCCTGGCTTCAGTGGTTGGTGCAAAAATTTGAATAATAATGATATTAACTGGTCTTGCTTGTAGTCATTAGGATATTATATTATCTCAGAAAGCAACATACTTCTAGTAGCTCTTGAAATGCTGTTTTTGATGATGAATGCAACACCACTCTTTTTCAATTTATCATTCCTGGCATGGTAAACCATATGATTATCAGATTCAAAAAATGCAATACCAGTCCATAACAGCTCATAAACGCCTAGGATACTGATCTTTATGTGTTCTATTTCATCTTCAGCAACTTCCAATTTTCCTAAATTCATTCTCCATACATTCTATGTTCTAATTATTAATGAATGTTTATAGCTAATTCTCCACATTTAGACTTGTGCCCCATCAGTAAATGAAGGTCCTGAAAGCTTTACACCATTCATGTCATCATGCTCAACTCTAGTTTGAGGAGGCAGCCCTTCACCAGTCACATTTTGAATGCCTTCTAACCTGAGGTGCTCATCTTTGGCACGATATCTGACTACATCGGATAATGCTGTTGTTGAGCTTCATTGAGTATGTTCCAATTTATAGCAACCATATGAACGAAAGAAACACCGCCCGTTCCTGCATGCATTATCCTTACAATTGCTGCTACACTTGACCCATTGTTGATGCTATTATGACAGTCCATCTCGTTGAGTCTTCCTCTTTTGCGCTTCCACTTTACCAACCATGATGTCCTTCTCTAGGAACTGGTTCCTATTGATAGTATGTCTAAAGTATGACTGATGAAGTATGACTATCTTGACTTCTAAGGAGCATGCTGTGCTGGTTGGACCTCTTCCAACACAGATTTACTTGTTCCTATGGCAGTACATGGCACACTTAATATTTTTCTCCAAAGCCATAGCTGAAATGCTTCCAATCTTCTAAGGTGTTCCTTTTTCATTGTCCAACTTTCACATGCATATGAGGCTATACCATGGCTTGGGTCAGGCACACTTTATTCCTCAAACTGACTTGTGCCCAGATAGTGGGATCTTATAAGGTATGTTTGCAGCTTGTTTATAGGACCACGATTACTGTCTTTTCTTGGGTAACATAGGGAGAGAAAGTTCCCACCCCAAGGAAAAATGTAGGAACAAAAAGACAAAAAACAGAAATAAAAGTAAACGCAAAATTAAAAAATATATATATATAGCAAACTAGTCCAGTAGCCTATGCTGCGCAGATCAGCGTGCACAGTAGAAACCTCCAGGGGTGGGTGGGGATGTCTCAGGAACCCCTCTATTCACTGCCATAGAGGTGTACAGACAGAATGAGGAATGAGTGGAGGAGATTGTTCACACTTTTATTTCTGAAGACTGGTTAGGTCTTCACATATTCACAGTGTCCTCAATATGACTGCGCCCTACTCCCTTTAGTGTGTTTTTTTAAAGTTGTTGGTTTTACACACTGTTCTGTACATAGAAGTTGATGTTGGCTCTTGCCTTTTATGTTGGCATTTTAAAGGGTACAAATATGACTTGGGAGAACAAACAAGATGGTGGATCGGGTGGCTGTGGAGCAGAGAGCTCCGCCAACAACAACACAGAATACCTGACCAAGTAGGCACAGGGGATGGTCCCAGAACTCTGAACCACATATAAAGGAATATTTAGAAGGTTGGAAGACTCACAGCTGGGGAAATTTGTGGCAGAAGCAAGAAATATATTGCTTTCTAGTCCAGGATGCTCTGCTACTCCAGGAGCTGCCATCTTGGGTGAGACCACATGGGGAAAGGATCGGAGCAGCCACAGATGCCTGACAGAACCCCTAAGATAAAGGAAGAAGAGTGAAAAGGGAAGCCCAT
>NW_006411812.1:0-1363 GCF_000296735.1 Chrysochloris asiatica
TAGAAGACAATAAATGCTGGTGAGGATGTGGAGAGACTGGGATGCTCCTGCATTGCTGGAGAGACTGCAAAATGATCCAACCTCTTTGGAAAGCAATATGGCGCTTCCTCAGAAGTTTGGAACTAGAAATACCTTATGATCCAGCAATTCCTCTACTTGGTATTTATCCACAAGATATACGAGCCATAACACGAGTAGATATATGCACATCAATGTTCACAGTAGCACTATTTACAATAGCAACAAGATGGAGATAACCTAAGTGCCCATCAACTGAAGAATGAATAAAGTAACTGTGGTACATACACACAATGGAATATTATGCTACCTTGAAGAATAACAAGAAGGCTGCAAGCCACTGCACACCATGGTTGAACCTTGAGGACATTATGTTGAATGAAATTAGTCACAAAAGGAGAAATGCTGCATAGGACCACTACTGTAAAAGACTAAGAAAAAGAACCCATGCTAAAGGGGGGCGGGGATTCTTTGCTGGCTACTGGGATGTGGGGGTGGGGTAAGGGGAGGGAGGGGAAGGTGGAGCACAGGGTAGAGAATGGACACAGGATAGTTTGGATGCTAGTTGTTGCTGTTTGGTGCCATCGAGTCAGTATTGACCCATAGAGACGTTCCGAACAGCAGAACAAAACACTGCCCAATCCTGGGCCAACCTCACTATTGTTGCCATGCTTGAGTCCATCAATGCTGCCACTTGGCCAATCCATCTTGTTGGGAGTCTTACTCTTTTTCTCTGACCCTCCACCTTACCAAACATGATATAACCTTCTCCAGTGACTAGTCGCTGCTGATAATATGTCAAAAGTATGAGAGACGAAGTTTGACCATCTAGGCCTCTAAGCAGCACTCTGGCTTCACTTCTTCCAAAATGGATCCATTGGTTCTTTTGTCAACCCATGGCACTTTCAATATTCTCCTCCAACACCATAACTTAAAGGCATCAATTATTTTATGGTCTTCCTTATTCACTGTCCAGCTTTCACATGCATATGAGGTTATTGAAAATACCATGGCTTGGGTCAGGCAAACCTTAGTCCTCAAGGTGACATCTTTGCTTTTCAACACTTTAAAAAGGTCTTGTGTAGCAGATTTGCCCAATGCAATACATCGTTTGAGTTCTTGACTGCTGCTTCCATGAGTGTTGATAGTGGATCCAAGAAGAATAAAGTCCTTGACAACTTCAATCTTTTCTTTGTTGATAAGAATGTTGTTTATTGGTCCAGTAGTGAGAGTTTTTGTTTTCTTTACATTGAAATATAATCCATACTGAAGGCTGTGCTCTTTGATCTTTATCAGTAAATGTTTTAAGTCCTCTTTACTTTCAGCAAGCAAGGTTGTATCATCT
>NW_006411812.1:3433-4761 GCF_000296735.1 Chrysochloris asiatica
AGAGATGGAGGCAGAGATGATGACATGGAGAGATGGAGCAGCTGGGGACTTTAGACCCAGAGAGGGAGAGGGGCTGTGTGCTGACAACCAGGGGGGAGAGGGGGCAGGCTTGCAGGGTATACCCTGTGGTTAGCTGATGATGCATGGAGGGGATTGTAACCATGGCAATGCAATGATACATGATAGGATGAATGTAAAATTAATGTTCTCCCATGTAAAATCACAAATTCACAACATTAAAAAAAAAAACACAGAAAAATTTTCAAGAGTTGTTGAAGAAAACTTCCCTAACATCACAAAAGATAAGAAGATAAGCATACAAGAAGCTATACATACCCCAAAAAGCACAAATCCCAAAAGAAAATCTCCAAGACATATCTTAAACAAATATCCAAAACCAAAGACAAGGAAAGAATCCTGACATCAACTTGGGAAAAAATGAGAACAAATAAGACTAAGCTCTGATTTGTCAGCAAAACCATGCAGGCAAGAAGGCTATGAGATGACATATGCAAAACTCCAAGAAAAAAAATTGCCAACCAAGAATCATATAGTCAGCAAAGCTGTCCCTCAAATATGAGGGTAAAATGAGGACATTTCCTGATAAACAGAAATGAAAAGAATTTGTAATGACCAAACCAACTATGAAAAAAAAATTCTAAAGGATGTTCTTTGGACTGAGACCCAACAGTAGCAGACAACAACATGAAAATACCAATCCAGATATATAAACATTTTAAATAAAATAAAACTATAAGACTGAAAATAGGAAACCAGAGATATCAATTTATAATTAAGTCAACTACAAAGCAAAAAAAGGGGGAGTAGTATATATAAAGAACTTCCAAAAGATAAGTGAGTCAAGTAAATGTCAACATAAACAGGCTATTTTAAATAGGGGGGGGAATTAATAAATTATAGTGTAACCTGTAATTCACTCTGAAAATTAATATACCTGAACATCAAAATAAAAAAAGAGGAAAATCAGAAAGACAAAGCAAACATTACCAAAACAGAAATGAAAATTAAAAGAAAACCCATAAATAAAATGAGCTTAGTGTAGAAAATTACGTGCGTGGAACAGAGAAACCCGCAGCATCCCACACAACAACAAAAAACAAACAACAAAATAACAGCAATCAATTCATACCTATTGATAATTACACTGAATGTAAATGGATTAAATGCACCAGTAAAAAGACAAGAGATAGCTGATGATGCAGGGAGGGGATTGTAACCATGGCAATGAAATGATATATGATAGGATGAATGTAAAGCTAATGTTCTCCCATGTAAACTATCACATAATTCACAACAAAACATTAAAA
>NW_006411812.1:5566-6187 GCF_000296735.1 Chrysochloris asiatica
TTCTACTCCCGTAAAGATTTACACCCTCAGAAACCCTGTACAGGGTCGCTATGGGTCGGAACCGACTCGACGGCACTTAACAACAACAACAACACTCTATAAACCTTCACTCAATTTACAAATATTTTAAAAATAAAAAAACCTAATTGTAACCCTAAAACTAGACCAAGTCTTACTCCTAGCCCTAGCCCAGCTCCTACCCCTAATACTAACCCTAGATTTAACCATAACCCTAACACTAAATGAAGTCCTAGCCATAGTCTTAACACTAATCCCTTACTCTTAACCCAGCCCCAAAAAACAATTAAGGTAATTTAACATATTAATAGAATGAATGAAAAGCACCACATGACCATCTCAATTAGTGCAAAAAAAAAAAATTTTTTTTTGACAAAATACACCTATCTCCTTTTCTGGTAAAAATACAGAAAACAGGAGAACAAACAAGATGGCAGATCGGGTGGATGTATAGCAGAGAGCTCCGCCAACAACAACACAGACTACCTGACCAAGCAGGCTCAGGGGCTGGTCCCAGAACTCTGAACCATATATAAAGGAATACTTAGAAGGTTGGAAGGCTCACAGATGGGGGAATTTGTGGCAGAAGCAAGAAATCTATTG
>NW_006411812.1:9542-10286 GCF_000296735.1 Chrysochloris asiatica
AAAAAAAAAAAAAAAATACAGAAAACAAAAAATAAAAAGGAACTTCCTCAGCAATGATAAAGGGCATTTACAAAAAGTCCATGGCTAACACCATACTTAATGATGAAACACAGAGTGCCTTTTACAAAGGCTTGCTTTCACCACTGCTATTCAACATTGTACTGAAGCCTAGTGTCTTAGATATCTAATGCTAATGTGCCTGAAATATCACAAGTGGATGTCTTTTAAAAACAGAAATTTATTTTCTCACAGTTTAGGAGTCTGGATTCAGGGTTCCAGTGCTAGGATAAGAATTTTTTTTCTTTACTGTCTGTGGACTAAAGTCCTTGTCTCTTCTGAGCTTTTGCACTTGTGCCATCTTTATGTGGCTTGACATGAGTCTTTCTCCATCTAGGCTTCTTAACTTGCTTGTTTAAACTGTTTTATATGTCAAAAGAGACTGACTCAACATATATATCTATAGCCAGATGCGACTGCACCATTTTGTGAGCAGCTGTGCCAGCAGAGAAAGATCTGACACTCTTGTGGGCAACGAAAAAGGTGGGGCCTTTTCTCACTCCCCTTCCCTCTGTCCCCCCTCCCCCCCCCAATGCTCCCCTGGTGACAAGTACAAATCCTGCTCTCCAGGAGTTTGGGGCTGGAAGTCACACCAGGATGAGGCAGTAGCCAGCTGCACTACTTTGGTATGCTGTTTTTGTTCAGGTGTGCTTACCTCCAGACCAACAATACCTGCAGAAGTCACCA
>NW_006411813.1:0-7024 GCF_000296735.1 Chrysochloris asiatica
TCTTGCCATTAGGTCTTGCCCAAATTGTCGGCTCTGGGCCGCCAAGCCCAGCAGATTAAAAAATATGCGATTTCTTACTTCCGCTACAAGTTCCACTAGCTATAAGCCTTCAAACTTTTTAAATAGTCCTACCTATTTGGTTCAGAGTTTTGGAGCTCTTCCCTGAACCCTCTTCACCTGGTATTCTGTGGTATTGCTGATGGCTAACTATACTCAAGAACTATTTCTTAAATATTAAAAGACTGATACTATCAAATCAGTTTTGGGTATCTGAGGACTGACTAGTGGTTTGAAGGACTGAACAGTAGTTGACCAGAACTTCAACCACTCTCTAGACACACCAGATTGTGCATAAGCTAAAGAATAGGAAACTAGAGATAATACAAGGGGACTTCAAAGAGTTCATCCAAAAAATTGAATTAAAAGAAAATCATATTTTTCTATGAACTTTTTGAAGCCTACTTGTGCACAAGAAAACTATACTCATTAAAATAAATAATTAACGTGTAGATTGATACGTAGAAAGAGTGAAATGAAAAAGAGTGGAATGAAACATCAGGAGAAACTTTCCTGAAAAGACTAAGAAGTTCAACGATAATTTATTGTAGAAAGATCAGCACAAAGCTGTTCTCTATGAAGTAGAGGTTAAAGACATTCCAAATGTCTGACTTTTCTAAATTACTACATCACTCCTTGGAGTCCTGGGGTGGTGCTGTAGGATGAGCACTGGATTGCTAACCATAAGATCAGTAGCTCAAATCCACCCATGGATCCATGAGAGGAAGATGAAACTTTATGTTCGTATGAAGATTTACAGCATCAGAAATCTATATAGGGTTGCTATGAGTCTGAATCAATGCGATGACAATGGGTTTAGTTTGGGCAGTTTAAGAAGACAAAGTCAAGTATTAAAATAAAATATGCAAAGACCTAGAGTTAGAAAACCTAAAGGTAAAAACATGTTCAACATTTTTTAAACTGAAAAAACTAAGGTAATAAAGTCAAGGATTGAAGGATTCTATGGATAAAATATTGAATGATGCAGAAAGCATCAAAAGAATATGGAAGAAATACATAGTCACTGTACCAAAAAGAAATGGATTATGTTCAACCATTTTAAGAGATGACCAATGATCAAGATTCAATGTTACTGAAGGAAGAAGCCTAGGTGCACTGAAGGCATTAGCAAAGAACAAGGTTCCGGGAATTGAGGGAATACAAATTGAAATATTTCAACAAACTGATGCAGCACTGGAGGCACTCACTAAGCTATGTGAAGAAATTTGGAAGACAACTACCTGGCCAACTGATTGAAAGAGATCCATATTTGTGCCCATTCCAAAGACAGGTGACCTAATGGAATGCGGAAATCATTAAATAATATCATTAATATCAAAGGAAAGTGAAATTTTGCTTAAAAGATAATTTTAAAATGGCTACAACAGTATATTGACAAGGAACTGTCAGACGTTCAAACCAGATTTTGGTGAGGATGTAGACTGAGAGATATTATTGCTGATGTCAAATGGATCTTGGTTGAAAGTAGAGAATACCAGTGGGATGTTTACCTGTGCTTTATTGACTTATGCAAAGGCACAATTGTGCTCATGAGGAACTTCTACATAGACCAACAGGGTGTTGTTTGAACAAAACAAGGGGGCATTGAATAGTTTCAAGTTAGGAGAGGTGAGTGCCAGAATTATATTCTTTCACCATACTTATTCAATCTGTATGCTGAGCAAAAAATCTGAGAAGTTGGATAGCATGAAGAATAGTGTGGCATTGGAGGAAGACTCATTAACAACTTGAGATATGCAGACGATGCAGCCTTGCTTGCCATAAATGAAGAGAAATTAAAATACTGATGAAGATCGAAGACCACAGCATTCAGTATGGGATTCATCTCAATGTCAAGAAAACAAAAATCCTCACAACTGGACCAATAAATAACATTATGATAAGTGAAGAAAAGATTGAAATTGTCAAAGACTTCATTTTGCTTGGATCCACTATCAATCCTCACGGAAGTAGCAGTCAAGAAATCAAATCTGCTGCAAAAGATCTCTTCAAAGTGTTCAAGAGTACAGATGTCAGTTTGAGGACTATGGTGTACCTAACCCAAGACATGGTATTTTTTATAGCTTTATATGCATTTGAAAGTTAGACAGTGAATAAGGAAAACTGTATAATAATTGATATATTTGAGTTATGGTTTTGGATAAGAATTTTAAAAGTACCATGGACTGCTAGAGAAAAAAACAAATCTGTGTTGGAAAAAGTGCAGCCAGAATCATCCTTAGAAAATAGGATGGCATGACTTTGTTTCTCATACTTTGGAGGGACTAGTACTGAGAAGGACATCATGCTAGGTAAAGTGGAGTATCAGAGAAAAAGAGGAAGACACCCAATGAGATGGATTGACACAGTGGAAGCTGCAATAGGCTCAACCTTTAACAATGATTGTAAGGATAGCGCAGGATCAGGCAGTGCAATGAAGCACTGTTGTGCATATGGCTGCTATAAACTGGAACCAACTCAATGATACCTAACAACACTCTATAAACCCTAATATCAACCACCATTCCTTCCCTCAGTATTCTCCCCATGTCACAATGCTCTGTAATTGGCTGTATCATCTCACAGAACTCATGGGCTGTTCAGGAAATGTCTCACCCAATTGTGGACGCTGCCAAGTCCCAAAACTAGATTTCTGATGTCAGTCTGGAAAATTCTCCTCACTCACACAGAATTGGGCTGTTGACTCACAAGACTGTGGAAGCTGGCAGACCATGTCAGGCAATTGGCTGAAGTCCCAAGAAGTGGAGGTCAGACAGAGGCGAGCTTGGTTAGTCAAGCAAAGGAGTATACTGCCCACTCACATCAACAAGACAACTCATCTTATATCCAGCAGGATGGTAAAACAGAACAAGCCCTTGTTAGATTTACAAGTTTTTATAATACTAAGTAATTTTGTTAGCAATCACTCACAACTGAACCATATAATCCTATTAGTATGTCTCCCCACATTCTTTAACTCAGACCTATCAGTAAAAAGTTGTTTGGTAGGAGTTGCAAAGACATGGCTAGAAGCGACATCATAAATAATTCACTGAATTGCAAGAAGGAATAAAAGGATGAAAAAGATAAAAGGAGATTTAAGAGCTATGGAGGATGGATGTAGAAATGATTATATTTGCATAATGAATGTATTAGAGATAAAAGAAAAGGAGAACACTCGTGGAAACAAATAGTAACCAAGAACTTGACAGAATCTGAGAATGATGAAAAACTGAAAGTGTCATCATTTGTTAATATGGGTAGCTAGCACAAACTCTACATGGAAAAGAAAAAAAGTAAAATTTAAGAATGTCAGAGAGCAAAGAAACATTCTGAAATACTGATGGTTGTAAAGATGTTTTTTATGAGACACAGTAATTAGATTGCACTCAGATTTCTTAACAATAATCCTAAAAGTAAGAATTTGATGGAAAATAGTATTTAGAAAGAGTTAAAGGAAAAAAGTCAAACCTATGATTTTATATCTATACAAACTTTCATTTATCAGTTAGGGTGAATACATATTCTCTGCTATAAGAATGCTCAATATTTTAATAACACACATATGTGGAATTAATCTAAAATATCCTTAGACAAAGTACCCCACTGAAAAGAAAAAAATATGCAGAAATATGCCACATATAATGAAAATTAGATTAGGTAAATAAAATAAGGTTTTGTTTAAATAAGAAAGGACAAAACATACAGAATTAAAAAATAAATTTATAAAATTCTGTTACTATTAGAACTATATACTGTTTACCTGTCAGTGTGTCATATCGTGGTGGCTTGCAGGTTGCTGTGATGCTAGAAGCTGTGCCACCAGTATTTTAAATACCAGCAGGGTCACCCACGGTAGACAGGTTTCAGTGGAGCTTCTAGACTAAGACAAACTAGGAAGAAGGATAGGTGGACTACTTCTGAATGTTTAGCCACTGAAAACTTTAGGAATAACCATGGAACATGGTTGGATATTGTGCCAGGAGATTGAAACAATATGTGCAGTAGCAGAATACAGTGCCAGAAGATGAGCTCCTCAAGTTGGAAAGCATTCAAAATATGACTGGGAAGTGCTGCTTCCTCAAAGTAGAGTTGACCATGGTGATGGGAATGGAGTTAGGCTTTTAGGACCTCTACTTGCTGAGAGGGCATTATTCAAAATGAGAAAAGCTGCAAACATTCATTAATAATTAGAACATAGAATATATAAAGTGTGAATCTAGGAAAACTAGAAGTTATTAAAAGTTAAATGAAACACTTAAAGATCAATATCTTAGGCATTCTTGAGCTACAGTGGACTGGTACTGGCCATTCTGAACTGACAATCACATGATTTCTGTGCCATGAACAACAAATTCAAGAGAAATTATGTCACATTCATTGTCAAAAAGAACATTTCAAGATTTATCTTGAAGCACAATGCTGTCTGTGATAGGATAATATCCATGCAACTACAAGAAAACCCAGCAACTGCCAGTATTATTCAAAATTTGCACACCACCCACTAAAGCCAGTGATGATGAATTGAAGAATTCTACCAACTTTTTCTATCTGAAATTGATCAAGCAGGCAATGAAGATGTATTGATCATTACTGGTGGTTAAAATGTAAAAGATGGAAACAATGAGGAAGGATCAGTAGTAGGAAAATATGGCTTTGGTGCAGAAATGATGCTAGATATAAAATAGAATTTTGCAAGATCAATGAAGTATTGCAAATACCTTTAAAACAACATAAAAGGCAACTTACACATGGACCTCACAAGATGGAATATACAGGAATCAAATTGACTATACTAGTGGGAAGAGATGGGGGGGAAAGTTCAATATCATTGGACAAAACAAAGCTATGAGAAGATTGTGGAACAGACTACCATCAACTACTCATATGCAAGTTCAGAGTGGAGCTGAAGACAATACAAACAAATCCACAAAAGCCAAAATATAACCTTGAACATATCCCACCTAAATTTAGAGACCATCTGAAGAACAGATTTGATGCATTAGACACTAATGACCAAAGACCACAAAAGCTATGGGATGACATAAAGAACATCACTCAGAAAGAAAGTAAAAGGGATTAAAGAAACACACAAGACAAAAAGACCAAAATGGAGGTCAGAAGAGACTCTGAAACCTGCTTGAACATAGAGATGCTAAAGTGAGTGGAAAAAATGAGGAAGTGAAAAAACTGACAAAAAATTTCAAAAGGCAAATCAAGAAGACAAAGTAAAAAATTATAATAAGATGTGCAACAACTTGAAGTTAGAAACCAAAAGGGAAGATCAAGCTCAGCATTTCTCAAGGTGAAAGAGGTGAATTAAAAATCAACCCTTGGTTGCAATACTGAAGGATTCTATGGGCAAAATATTGAATAATCCAGCAAGCATCAAAAGAAGAAGGCAGAGGAGGGATTTATGGGATTTATGGCAGCTAGGGTGAAGGTGCAGTGAGGTTCGCCATCATCAATACTACAGAATACAAGGCAAAGCAGATTTAGGGAAGAGCTCCAAAACTTGGAACCACATAGATAGGAATATTTAAAAGTTATGAAGGCTTATAGCTAGTGGAACTTGTAGCAAAAGTAAGAAATTACATACTTTTGAATCTTCTGGGTTTGGCGGCCCGGAGTGGACAACTTGGGTAATACCAAAAGGCAAGACCAAGCGGGGGAGCAGACACACCATGGAAAAATCCCATGAGAACCTCAGAGCAAAGGTGGACAATACACTTAGTTGGTTTTGCTTTGTTCTGAATTTCTCTTTATTTTTTTTTTTTTTCTGGTATCTGTTCATTGGCTCCCCACTGTTTGTGCACTTCCATTCTGGTGACTAGAGGGGGTGCCTGAGTGAGTGGACACCGCCCCCACCCCCTCCACTGGTGGATTCTCAGACATGAATGCGCAGAGATACTCTCAGCCCAAGAGTTGACACTGAACTGTTTTTTTGTTTGTTTTTGTTTTTTTAATGCAGAAAAACCAGAACAAGGGGGGTGGAGAGGGAAAGAGAGTTTAAAAACAAAACAGGCTGAATATTAAATTAAATTCTGAGGTACAGCATAACAATCAACAGTGCATGCTGTTTCTTTGGTGTTTTTTGTTTTTTTTGTTGTTGTTGTTGCTGTTTTACTGTTTTATTCTCCACCTTCTACTTTTGGGGGATTCGTTCTCTCCTTATATTACCCAAGAAGAGACAGCAACTGCTGCCATATAGTCAAGCTACAACCACACACTATAAAACACCATACCCAGGCAAGAACCAATACCAACTGCCATACACCAGGGAGGCAGACAACACCTGTGAAAGTTACTCTGAGTTAAGCAATTAGAAGAGTGTAAAGGGAAGCCCACATCCTGATCACCTCTACCTGGAAGCAATCAGAAAAAATTAAAAATACCAAAACACATACTCAACTAAGTATTAAGGCCAATGATAAACACTAAACATGTCCAAGAAGCAAAAGCAGATAACCATATCAGCATATGTCCAGAAACACGATAAAATGTCTGAGACAAATGACCTAGAGGTAGACCTGGACTACATTCTGTAAGGAGAGCAGGCCTTGGAAATGCCTGAGAAGGAATTCAGAAAAATGATAATAAAATGTTTCAAAACACTTTACAATGGAGGTGAGAAAAATAAGGAAGAAGTCAGGAAAGCACTACCGAAACAATCATATAAAATAGGCACAGCATTGGAAACAATTCAAAACCTACAGAAAGTGGTTCAAATGATCAATAATAGAATATCAGAAATAGACAATACACTTAAAGGGCAAAGGAGTAGAAGAGATGGAAGGCAGAACCAGTGAGCTGGAAGACAAATCTCTCAATACCTCTAAGATAGAAGAGAAAACAGAAAGAAGGATAAAAAAGTCTGATTAAGGTCTAAGATTCATGTTGGACAATATGAAGAGGAATAACTTAAGAATTATTGGCATTCCAGAACAAGAAGAATCACACAGGTCCA
>NW_006411813.1:9354-9848 GCF_000296735.1 Chrysochloris asiatica
ATTGAAGAGGAATGGTGTTGCATTCATTGTCAAAAAGAACATATCCAGATCAGTCATGAGGTACAACACTGTCTGTGATAGGATAATATCTATGCACCCATGGGGAAGCCCAGTTAATACCATTATTATTCAAATTTATGCACCAACCACTAAAGCCAGTGAGGATGAAATAGAAGAATTCTACCAACACTTCTTCAATCTGAAATCGATCAAGCATGCAATCAAGATGTATTGAACATTACTGGTGATTGGAATGCAAAGGTTGGGAGCAAAGAGGAAGGATCAGTAGTTGGAACATATGGCCTTGGTGAGAGAAATGATGCTGGAGAACGCATGACAGAATTCTGCAAAACCAACGATTTGTTCATTTCAAATACCTTCTTTAGACAGCATAAGAGACGACTATACACACGGATCTTACCACATGGAATACATAGAAATCAAATTGACTACATCTGTGGAAAGAGACGATGGAAAGTTCCATATCATCAGTC
>NW_006411814.1:0-1142 GCF_000296735.1 Chrysochloris asiatica
GATGTGGGCAACATGTTCATACAGAGAGAGCTGGCTACATGGCTGATGAATCCAACATGTCCATATACAGAGAGTTAGCTACATGGCCAGCGAGTCCAAAATGTCCATATACAGAGAGCTAGCTTCATGGCAGAGTAGTGTAACATTTCCATATACAGAGATCTAGCTACAGGGCAGATGAGTCCAACGTGTCCATATACTGAGAGCCAGCTATATGGCAGAGTAGACCAAAATGCCCATATATAATACTACCTACATGGCATATTAGATGAATATGTCCATATATTAAGAGTTAATTACATGGAAGATGATACCAACATGTGAATATATATTTGGCAAGCTACAAGGCATATGAGTCCATATACAGAGATCTAGCTACAGGACAGATGAGTCCAATGTGTTCATGTACTGAGAGCCACCTACATGGCAGAGTAGTCCAACATGTCCATATACAGAGTACTAGCTCCATGGCAGGTGAGACCAACATGTCCATATATTGAGAGTTAATTACATTGCAAATAAGACCAACATGTATACATTTATATGGCAAGCTACAACGCATACGAGTCCAAAACCTCCATATACAGGGAGCTAGCTACATGGCAGAGTAGGATAACTTTTCCATATACAGAAATCTAGCTACATGGCAGATGTGTCCAATGTGTCCCTATACTGAGAGCTAGCTACATGGTAGAGTAGTCCAACATGTCCATATTCAGAGTACTAGCTACATGGCAGATGAGCTCAACATGTTCATATACTGAGAGATAGCTACATGGTTGAAGAGTCCAACATGTGTATATATTGAAGACTAGATACAAGGCACATGATTTCAACTTGTTCATACAGAGATAGCTGGTTTCATGGTTGATGAGTCCCTTATATCCATTTACAGAGAGCAAGCTAAATGGCAGACAAGTCCAATATGTTCATATACAGAGAGCTACCTACATGGCAGACCAATCCAACATATCCATGCAAAAAGAGCTAGCTACATGCCAGACGAGTCCAAAATGTCCATATACAGAAAGCTAGCAACATTTCCATATACAGAGTTCTAGCTACATGACATATGAGTCCAATGTGTCCATATAATGAGAGCTAGCTAAATGGCAGTGTACTTCAATGTGCACAAATATAGT
>NW_006411814.1:4331-4945 GCF_000296735.1 Chrysochloris asiatica
TAAATGGCAGAGTACTCCAATGTGTGCAAATATAGTGTACTAGCTACATGGCAGATGAGCCCAACATGTCCATATACGGAGAGTTAGCTACATGGAAGATGAGTCCAACATGTGTATATTTAGTGGACTACCTACAAGGCAGATGAGCTCAACATGTTCATACACAGAGAGCTGGCTACATATCTAATGAGTCCGACTTGTCCATATACTGAGAGCAAAGTACATGGCAGAGTATTCCAATATCTTCATATACAGAGAGCTAGCTACATGGCAGATGAGTCCAACATGTCCATATAAACAGTACTAGCTACATGGCAGATGAGCCCAACATGTCCATATACTGAGAGTCAGCTTCATGGCAGATGAGTCCAACATGTGTATATATAGAGACCTAGCTGCAAGGCAGATGAGTCCAACATGTTCATGCACCGAGAGCTGAATACATGTCTGAGGAGTCCAACATTTCCTTATACAGAGAGCTAGCTACATGGCAGACAAGTCCAATATGTTCCTATACAGAGAACTACCTACAGGGCAGATCAGTCCAACATATCCATGCACAGAGAGCTAGCTACATGGCAGATGAGTCCAAAATGTCCATATACAGAGAGCTA
>NW_006411814.1:7101-8553 GCF_000296735.1 Chrysochloris asiatica
CTAACAGACAAATCAGTCCAACATATCCCTGCACTGAGAACTAGCTACATGCAAAGTAGTCCAATATGTCCATATACAGAGCACTAGCTACATGGCAGATGAGTAAAACATGTGTATATAGAGAGGAATAGCTAAAAGGAAGATGAGTCCAACATGTTCATACACAGAGAGATGACTACATGGCTGATGAGTCCAACATGTCCATATATTGAGAGCTAGCTACATGACAGACAAGTCCAATATTTTCATATACTTATAGCTACTTACATGGCAGATCAGTCCAAAATATCCATGAACAGAGAGCTAGCTACATGGCAGACGAGTCAAAAATATCCATATACAGAGAACTAGCTGCATGGCAGAGTAGTGCTACATTTCCATATACAGAGTTCTATCTACATGACAGATGAGTCCAACGTGTCCATATCCTGGAACTAGCTATAGGACAAAGTAGTCCAACATGTCCATATACAGAGGACTAGCTACATGGCAGATGAGTCCAACATGTCCATATACTGAGAGTTAGATACATGGCAGAAGAATTCAATATGTGTATATATAGAGGAGTCGCTACAAGGCAGATCAGTCCAACATGATCATGCAGAGAAAGCTGGCTACATGGCTGATGTATCCAACATGTCCATATACATAGAGCTAGCTACATGGGAGACAGGTCCAATATGTTCATATACAGAGAGCTACTTACATGGCAGATCAGTCTAATATATCCATGTACACGGAGCTAGCTTCATGGAAGACAAATCCAAATGTCCATTTACAGAGAGCTAGCTGCATGGCAAAGTAGTGTTACATTTCCATATACAGAGTTCTAGCGACAAGGGAAATGAGTCCAACATGTCCATATACAGAGAACTACTTACATGGCAGATCAGTCCAACATATCCATGTACAGAGACCTAACAACATGGCAGATGAATCCAATATGTCCATATACAAGAGCTAGCTACATGGCCGAGTAGTGCAACATTTCCATATACAGAGCGCTAGCTACATGTCAGATGAGTCCAACGTGTCCATATATTGAGAGCTAGCTTCATGGCAATACAGTCCAACATATCCATATACAGGGTACTAGATACAAGGCAGAGTAGTCCAATATGTTCATACAGAGAGAGCTGGTTACATGGCTGATGAGTCCCACATGTCCACATACAGAGAGCTACCTACATATCAGACAAGTGCAATATGTCCATATTCAGAGACGTACCTACATGGCAGATCAGTCCAACATAACCATCAACAGAGAGCTAGCTATATGGCAGACGAATCCTAAATGCCCATATACAGACAGCTAGCTACATGGCAATTTATTGCAACATTTCCATATACAGAGTGCTAGCTACATGGCAGATGAGTCCAACATGTCCATATACTGATAGTTAGCTACATGGCAGATGAGTCCAATATTTGTATATATAGAGGACAAGCATC
>NW_006411814.1:11973-12873 GCF_000296735.1 Chrysochloris asiatica
ATCCATGAACTGACAGCTAGCTACATGGCAGAATAGTCCAAAATGTCCATATAGAGAGAGATAGCTACATGGCAGAGTAGTGCAACATTTCCATATACTGAGTTCTAGCTACATGGCTGATGAGTCCAACATGTCCATATACAGAGAGCTAGCTACATGCCAGACAAGTCGAATATGTTCATATAAAGAGAGCTACCGATATTACAGATCAGTCCAACGTATCCATGTACACAGAGCTAGCTACATCTCAGACAAATCCAATATGTCCATATAAAATGAGCTAGCAACATGGCAGAGTATTGCATCATTTGCATATAAAGAGTTCTAGCTACATGACAGAGGAGTACAATGTGTCCATATACTGAGCACTGGCTACATGGCAGAGTAGTCCAACATGTCCATATTGAGAGTAGTAGCTAAATGTCAGATGTTTCCAACATGTCCATATATTGAGACTTAGGTGCATGGCAGATGAGTCCAACATGTGTATATATAGAGGACTATCTACAAGGTAGATGAGTCCAATATGTTCATACAAAGCGAGCTGGCTACATGGCTGATGAGTCCCGCATGTCCATATACAGAGAGCTAGCTATATGGCAGAGAAGTCCAATATGTTCATATACAGAGAGCTAGCTATATGGCAGACAAGTCCTATATGTTCATATACAGAGAGATAGCTACATGGCAGATTAGTCCAATATGTCCATATATAGACTTCTAGCTACATGGCAGATGAGTCAATGTGTCCAAGTAGTGAGAGCTTACTACATGGCAAAGTAGTCCAACATTTCCATATAAAGAGTAATAGCTATATGGCAGATGAGTCCAAAATGTCCATATACTGAGAGTTAGCTACATGGCAGATGAGTCCAACATGTGTACATTTATGGGCAAGCT
>NW_006411815.1:0-1010 GCF_000296735.1 Chrysochloris asiatica
TGCTGTTGAGTCAGCTCTGACTCTTTGCATGTCACCGCCTCAGCCGGTGTCTCTGCTGTCTCTGCTTTTCCAGGCAGGCATTCCATGCTTCATTCATGCTCTTCCTTAATGATGGTCCTGGGATCATCTGTTCCTGAAATGAAAGATACCTACTCCCCATTTTTAGTTACACGCCATCTACAATTATAGTTTTGACAATCACAATGAATCCTACTAACAATTATTCACAACTGAAATCATAAAATCCTATCAGCACTGTTCCCGTCTCCCCTTTCACCATACCCATGTGGAAAAGAGGAAAACTAGTCAGAGGGGATTTCTCCCTTGCCCTTCATTTTAAAACTAAGCACACCCATGAAAGCTTGTAAGCCAGCCACTTCATACTTTTATAACTCCCCATTTTTGATAGCCAATGTCTAAATTGCCCACCCCAATAGAAGTCTGCAAAATCAATGATTTGTTCATTTCAAATACCTTCTTTAGACAGCATAAGAGAAGACTATACACATGGGCCTCACTAGATGGATTACATAAAAATCAAATTTACTACATCTGCGAAAAGAGGCGATGGAAAAACTCCATATCATCAGTCAAAACAAGGCGAGGGGCAGACTGTGGAACAGACTCATATGTAAAACAGACTCATATGCAAAATCAAACTGAAGCTGAAGAAAATGAAAATAAATCCATGAAAGCCAAAATATGACCTTGAAAATATCTCACCTGAATTTAGAGATCATCTGAAGAACAGATTTGATACATTAAACACTAAAGACCAAAGACCAGAAGAGTTGTGGGAGGACATGAAGAACTGTATACAGGAAGAAAGTAAAAAGTCATTGAGAAGACAAGAAAGAAGGAAAGGGTCAAAATGGATGTCAGAAGAGACACTGAAACTTGCTCTCCAGCATATAGATGCTAAAGCAAATGGAAGAAATGAGGAGGTCCAAGAGCTGAACAGAAAATTTCAAAGATCAGCTCGAGAAGATAAAGCCAAATATTACAACAAA
>NW_006411815.1:2555-8146 GCF_000296735.1 Chrysochloris asiatica
GGAAGACCCCCAACGAGATGGATTGACCAAGTGGCAGCATCAATGGACTCAAGTGTGGCAACAGTAGTGAGGTTAGTCCAGGGTTGGGCAGTGTTTCATTCTGCTGTGCATAAGGTCGCTATGAGACGATACTGACTCGATGACACCTAACAACAATCAACCCAGTACACCTAGGTAGACAAGCATATTCCTTGATTTGAAGAATCTTCCATTCCTATTGGAATTTTGAGCAACTGCATCCATAAGCAAAAGTCCAGCTCATCAAATTGCAGCAATTTGCATTTGCTCACAGCATCAAACATCTTTATCATCATCTTGTCCGGTTCTGGTCAGCTCAATCCTAGCCACACAAGCTAGGTCAACCATTTGCTGCAAGTTTGGGAGTTAACACGCTCCTTCACTCTCAGCCCTAGGTCCCATGGGTTGGGTCAGTACCCATGGGCTCAGGAGTTCACACAACACCCTAAACTTCACACCAATCACTCTTCCCTTCTATCTCATCTCAGGGTCAATGGGTTCCAATAGAACATGTCCATACTCAGTCCATGTCTTCATTACTACCTTTCCCACAAGTTGACTAAAACATAAACTCAGGTGGTCACCAGTGAACATTAGGCTCGCAGGTTCCCTTTAACTTTCAGTCCTAGAAGGGATTGTCTCTGATGGGCCAACTTTCCTTGCCTTGATGCCTCCAAAACTCAAAATGCCAACCTGTCCACTTTCTCTGCTTGGGTCTCCTGTTCTTCCACAAGTTCTGGGTTGGACTGCATGTCTTTTCAAACGCAGATGTCTCAACTCTGAAGGTTCTGATATGACTCCGGATTCTATGTAAAGCCCCATACTCTACAAAGATGTAAAGCAAGAAGCTTATTTTTCCTGAGCAAATTCTAACTCCCCTTTTAGCAAATCCAATCAAGTATAGGCTGAAGGTGGACTTACAAGCATCCTGTAATAATAATTCCCAATATTCCTATCACACATGTATGTCTAGTTTACAATAGAAACTGTCACGTGTCCCCTGGTCCACCTCTCCAGAACTCTGAAGAATCAGACTCAACAGGTATCACTGCTTCTAAAAGATGCAAGCACACTAGCATTCACTCATAAGTTATTGGAAAGAGATAGAACTCTTCAGAGGGAGAGGTGGGTCTGTCTCTGTGAGTGAAGAAGACCCTAAGGAATTGGGGAGCAAGGGTCAATAAACTCAGGACTCCTCCCCTATGAGAGTTGTTCCGCCCAGGATGAGTGGTTTGGAAGGTCTTAGTTGGGTTTCATCAGCCCTTTTCTGAATATGGATCGAATGTTGAGTCCAGAGTTTTTAATTGTATGCAGAGAGTCCTGGTGTGGCGCTGTGGGATGATGCACTGAACCATAAAAATCCCAGACACATCATCATGTAGTGAATGCTGAGTCTGAATTTTTTAATTGTATGCAGGGGTAGATACATATGCTACTAAAATACAATAAGCTGTTGTTATAAAGTGCCATTAAGTCAGTTCTGACCCATAATGATCCTGTATAGGGTTTCAGAGGAGTGGCTGGTGAACTTGAACCACCAACCTTGTGGTTCAAACTGACTTTGCAGTCCAGCTCATTAGCCCACCACACCATACCAGGACTTCTACAATAAGCTAGTATACATTAAAATGTTATACTAAGGGTGAGTCCTAAACCGCGCAAGGTGTGTCCAGGAATTTTGTGGTCGGTGTTCTGGTTCTCCATTGGTTTATCATGGTTCTGCCTTTCCTTTGGTAAGGGCCAGGCAGGGAAGGGTTCAAGATATACCTAATTTGTTCCCATCATTCGCCCACTGAGGAGAGAGGAACCTCAAAATCATTTGGGATGTAGGACAAAGACTCTTCTGGCTACTTCCTGCTGATTAGGGTATAGAAAGGTTGAGGTTCCTACTCTACCTCCTAAACTCAACCTTCATACTGGGGCTCCTGTCCCCTGGGGTACGAGACATATATCCTGTATCCTGACCTGACCTCGTCCAGTGGATCCAATGTGTTGGAACAATGGTATAATCCCATTGATGGCATAAAACTTGAATCTTGACAGCCTGAAGGTGAGAAGAAACAAATTTAACTAAGGTCCAAAGAGGAAAACTGGAAAGTGGTCTCAGTACAGGGACTAACTAGGCAGCCCATTTCCAGTGTTGTGACCAATAGTCCCAAGATTCTGATGACTGCTGACGAATTTGGTGGCTCTGCAGTTAATGATACCAGATTGATTAGCATAGAAACAGCATTCTTCTTCTAGGAAAAAGCATAGCCCTTTCTTTTCTGCTGCTGTTAACAGATCTAAGACTTGCAGATTTGGGAGAGTGTCTTCTGTGAGCCAATCTAGTTGATTTTGAATAACTACAATGTTGTTGTTAAGTGCTGTTGAGTCAATTACAATCTGTATAACATTTCCAAGGAGCAGCTGGTGAGCTTGAACCGGCAACCTTGCAGTTCAAATGGCTTTACAGTATGGCACATTAACTCACAGAGCCACACCATACTCTGTACAATTTATTCCAAATTCTCGGTAAGGTCTTTGAACATGGTTTGATAATATGAGACGTGACCTGCCTTCCAATGCCTGTGCCCAGTTCAGCAGTGATTCCTGACCCTTGTAAAAGGGCAGTAAACTATATAGCTTTTCTGGTTCTTTTTACCTTTCCACATGCCTGAGACCTCCATGAAGAATGTAGATAATAGAGAATCCCTAGAGCTGAGACTAAACCCTGTGTGATTTTCCTTGTGAATGCAGGCCCATAGTCACTTTGAAGACTGGTGGGGGACTGAACCTGGGTAGAATATCTTTAAGGAGAGCCTTAGTAACTTACAAGGTTTTTTCTATCTGAGTGGAAGAGACCTCTGCCCAGCCAGTAAAGGTGTCAACCATGACAGCTTTGACATCGACTCAGGATAGTAAAGTTCCTCTTCTGGTAATGGAGGGGTTCTTATCCCTCCCTGAGGGTTGTTTTGGGTACATATGGTACAACCTCAGGTAACCTGTGTAATGATTTTCCCCACGTCTAATCATAACTATTTTCTTTATTAATAGTCCTAGTGACTGGGCTCCTGTGTGAAAAACTTGATGGCAAGGGCCCCAGGAACATACACTGGAATTCCCACCAGCCTGGAGAGCTAAGGCTATACCCTGTTCTTTGGCCCATTGTTCTGTAGTATAGGGAGGTTTGCTCCCACTAATTTCTAGGCCCGGAAGTAATGCTAAATCTAATGTCCCCTGGTTTGTTGTTGTTAGGTGCCATCAAGTCCCCTGGTTAGGAGGGCCATAATAATCGAATCTGGCTACTCCTTTAGCTTCCTGATAAGATTTATTCTTTCCTGAAGCCATGGGCCCTTCCTTGAGATTTCCTTTACAATGCATGACAGAGATCTTAAATGGCAGTAGGACAGCCTGTAGAAGTCTTTTCTAGATTTAAGTACAATTTTTACTTGTTCAGTGTCCGGGGTTATTCGGGGCAGCTCTCCTGTCCACATGGATGGGTCTAGGTCTTACAGTTTGGGGGGTATGTTGACTTAAATGGTCAAAACTGTTTGGGAAATTCATACCCACAATACAGCACTGGGATAGACCTGTAGTTGTGAGTTGACTTTGCTTAAAAAGTCGCAACCCAACAGGGGTTTCAGGAACTACTGAAGATGGATGAGATATTAGGACACCTTCCCAGCTACAGGAGAGCAGAGGCGTTTTATATCGCTGTGTGGGCTTTCCATCAATACTCACAACGAGACAAGAGGGAGAGGAAAGGAGTCCACCAAAGGACTCAAAGACCGAACAAGTTGTTCCCATATCAATTAGAAACTCAATTGATTTACCGGAGACGTCCATGACAACCTGCGCTTCACTTGGAGAAATTTTGATGATGCGAGCGGGAGCAACTGACAACCCTGGGCCTCCTCAAGCACCCTCGTCTTTTGCCAATAAGGTCATGGAAACTCCGCCTCCTCCACTTGGTGAAAAGGGGCAGTCCCTAGCCCAAGTCGGTTTTTGGGGTGTAACTCTTGGCAGACCTTAATGGACTCCCACAGTTGCACTTAAAATATATTCCGGTTTGCATTGCTGTTGATCCTCAAGATTGCCTGGAGGAACCTGGTGGGAGCTAGGGGCAACAGCAGCTGCTACTGAAGGTGTTCCTTCCCGTTACCGTTACCTGTGTCTCGGTTGTGATACACTTTTTAATGATCTCTGCCAGCAGACGAGCAGCCTTGGTACTGGGTCCAACCCCTAGTTTCTGAAGTTTTGTTGTTCAATTTCTGCCAACTTTGAAAAAATTCATGGGCTTTTGTCTAAATGGCCTTCATTCTCTCCACTAGACCAAGGGAGTGTGGTTAGGTTGGTAATTCCAGTAGCTGTTTGGGAGCCTGAGTTAGGGCTAGCAGGTGGTACTACTGCCATCCCCAGAGGGACAGGGGGTTGATGGGTGTGCAATTGGTCCCCATATGTTTGAGCTGCACTCTGAACATGGGCTTTTTCGTTTGGCATGGAACAGTGGGAAAGAATAACAGAAAAATCCTTTCATGTGAGTTCAAACAACTTGGTAAGTTTATCAGATTGTTCAATAAACTTCTCCAGATACTGTGAAAAGCTGCCCAGCTTCGTGAGCCTAAATCTGCTAGGCCAAAGAGGACTTGTATTTTCATAAGCCATCCACCCACCAGGTTTAGTACCTCTTGTAGGGACAGCACATTTGGGAAAGATGGGTACAAGGAGTAGGTATGTGGCAGGGGGTAGTAGCAAGTTCCCCGGTTGTGGAGGCCATCTGGTTCTTCATTGTCTGTGCCCTCATCCTCCTCTTAAGTGGTGGGACCTTGAGGTGTCCCAGGAGTTCCTCCTTTTTCTATGGGTAAAGCCTCCTGTCCTGCCTGCCTCAGTGGTGGTGGTCCCTTAGAAACATAAAGGCCTGAACATAGAAAACCTCTGACCACTTCCCCTCCTTAGTATAAAATAAGTCTAACTGAAAGACAGTATTATCATTTAAACTCCCATTTGGGGCCAAGATTCCTGATCACCCAGAATCTACTCAGGCAACATGGTGTTAGAAAAGATCAGTTTCTTTTTCCAGAGTCTGTCAAAGCCCAGTCTTCCAGTTCTGCAGCAAACAACCCAAAGTTGTCTGGTTCTGGATGGATTTGCTTTGCCCATGGCATTATGTGAAGAAGAGAAAGTTGTGGACCCCCATTTCCAGTGTTCTGGTTCTGTGCAGCATCCTTTCAGAAAGGGAGATTCAGGTGTTCCCACAATCTCTGCTGGCTTTCCTACAGGACAGCTGCATACCTGTTCCGCAGCAGAGGACTGTGGATGGCCCAGGGGCCAGCCAACAAAAAAGGTGCCCCTCCTCTGATGGTGAGAGCACAGCCGTCCTCCAGTCCAGCCTACTGCTTTCTGGAACGTCATGAAAATGAATCCATTTGGGGGTGTAAACCCCTTACTCTGCATATCGGCATGGAATGTGAAACAGAAGATGAGCTTTGAATTTCTGGTAAAGCCCCACCAGTCATGTGATTGGATTCCTTCCTCCAGACCTGGCTTTCTTTATAGGATTAACTAATGTTCTCAGGAATCTCAAGGCTAGA
>NW_006411815.1:8246-9804 GCF_000296735.1 Chrysochloris asiatica
ATGGAGTCGTTGGGGGCGGGGGTGTCCCTCAAGGCTAGAATGGAGTCGTTGGGGGCGGGGGTGTCCCTCAAGGCTAGAATGGAGTCGTTGGGGGTGACCAGTCATCAAAGCAACTGGCCAAGGATGGGAACTACATCTTGGAGGCTAGATGCCTTCTTTCCCCACTCTCAAAACCACTGCCTCTTGGTCTATGTACAAATTCCTAACGAGCTCAATTAAGTGTTTTGGAATACCCACTCTTCACAAGGTTTTCCACAATTTGTCATGATTCACATGGTTGAAAATCTTGCATAGTCAATAAAATACAGGTAAACATCTTTCTGGTATTCTCTGCTTTCTGCCAAGATCCATCTAATGCCAACTATGATGTTCCTCATTCCATGTCCTTGTCTGAATCCGGCTTGAACCTCTGACAGTTTCCTGTTGATGTACTGTTACAGTCATCTTTAAATTATCCTCAGAAAAATTTTACTTTCATGTGATATTAATGATACTGTTGGATGATTTCTGCATTCCATTGGGTCATCTCTATTTGGAATGAGCACAAATATGGATCTCTTCCAATCAGTTGGCCAGAGCTGTCTTCCAAAAATTTTTGGCAGAGATGAGTGAGTGCGCGTCCAGTGGTGCATCAGTTTGTTGAAAGATTTCAGTTTGCACTCCATCAATTCCCAGAGCCTTGTTCTTTGCCAATGCCTTCAGTGCACCTTGGACTCCTTCCTTCAATACAGTTGGCTCTTGATTATATATTACCTCTTGAAATGGTTGAAGATGGACCATTTCTTTTGAGTACAGTGACTCTGTATTTATTCCATCTTCTTTTGATGCTTTCTGTATCATTCAATATTTATTCAACAACATTCAAATATTGTTGTTAAGGCCATAAAGTAAGTTCTGACTCATAGTGATCTGTCTAGGGTTTTGAGGAGTGGCTGGTGAGTTTTAACTGCTAACCTTGCAGTTCAAACTGACAGTAAGGTCGAATGCTTATCCTACAGCACCACAAATTTGCCTACAAATTCCTTCAATATTGCAAGTCCAGGCTTGCTTTTTTTTTTTTTTTTTTTTCTTCCATTCTTTCAGCTTGAGAAATTCTGGTTGTGATCTTCCCTTTTTTTTTTCTAACTCCAGGGTTTTACTCATTTCATTATAATACCTTCCCAAGCTGCCTTTTGAAATGTTCTGTTCAGGTCTTTTTTTTTTTTTTTTTTTTTTTTTCTTCACTTTTTTTTTGTGTGTGTGTGAATTGAGTGAGAGTTTACAGAGTAGATCATCAGTTTTACAATGAACGCTTTATACACTTCATTTCATTTCAATGATTACAAACCATATTCTTGTCCTCTCTAGTGCTTGCTGAGAGTGGTTAAGGTTTCACAAGAAGCCTAATAACATAACTAAATAACATAATAGTCTTGATTCTTAGGAAGGCAGAAAGGAGAACTTTGGCCAAGTTTAATTCAACAATGGAGCTCTGATTTAGATATAGGACAGTCATTGTTAATCATGGCTAGCCCCTCAGTTTAGGATATCCTGGTAGAGCCATAACTGACTAAGTGTT
>NW_006411816.1:0-994 GCF_000296735.1 Chrysochloris asiatica
TGGAAAAAATAATTAATAACTTTATATGGAAAGGGAAGAGACCCAGGATAAGCAAAACATTGATTAGGAGGAAGAACAAAGTTGAAGGTCTCTCACTCCCTGATTCCAAAATTTATTACATGGCTACAGTAGTCAAAACAGCTTGATACTGGTACAATAAAAGATACATTGTTCAATGGAACAGAATTGAGAATCCAGAAATTAACACATCCACATACAGCCAAATGATTTTTGACAAAGTGCCTAGGCATATTGCAGGGGGAGAAGACAATCTCTTTAACAAATGGTGCTGAAAGAACTGGAAAGCAATATGCAAAAGAATGAAACAAGATTTTTTCCTCATACCCTATACACAAACTCAGCATGGATCAAAGATCCAAATGTGAATCCCAAAATTATGAAGGTCATCAATGAAAAAATAAGGACAAATGTGAAGGTCCAAACATTTTGAAATTTACACAAACCAAAGTAGACAAAATAGATGATTGGGACGTACTAAAAAAATAAACTTATGTGCATCAAGTCTTCATCAAAAGAGTAAAAAGGGAACCCACAGAATAGGAAGAAATCTTTTGCAACGACGGATCAGATAAGGGACTCATTTCTAAAATATATAGGAAACTACAACACCTCTACAAGAAAAAGACAAATAACCAAATTAAAAAATAGGCACAGGACATGAACAGACACTTCACCAATGAGGAGATCCAGGCAGTCAACAAACATACGAAGAAATGTTCACGATAACTAGCCATCAAAGAGATGCAAATCAAAATAACAATGAGATATCATCTCACACCAGGAATAACAGGAAAGATCAAAGAAGTAGAAGCAAACAATGATGGCGAGGATGCGGAAAGACTGGGATCCTCCTACATTGTTGGTGAGACTGCAAAATGGTCCAACCACTCTGGAAAGCAATATGGCACTTCCTCAGAAGGTTGGAAATAGCAATACTTTATGATCCAGCAATTCCTCTACTTGGTATTTACCC
>NW_006411816.1:1472-3168 GCF_000296735.1 Chrysochloris asiatica
GATAGAGCACAGGGTAGAGAATACACACAGGACAGCCTAGGTGCTGGGAGGTGGGGCATGCTTGCAATACACAAGAAGCAGGAGGGGAAAATAAGAACAAGGTGAATGAGAGAACAGTTAGGCAGGTTTGCATGGGCTAGGTGGGACAGAGGTAATTGACTATGTATGTACAACATTGGAAAAACAGGGTTTCAGGTATGGCTTGAAAGTGTAAAAGAGGGGAATAATGTTAGGATGCTTGGCTGTCTTTTGAATCTTCGTTTACCTTGCCTACCATTGTGGAATACACTCTTGGAGGCTGTGGAGAATAGCCAGAAACATCACAAAACAAAACATGTAAACCCATCTTCAGCCTATAACTGACTGGAAGACCTTAAAGGGGGCTAGAAATTGCCCAGACCCAAAATGGGGAGGAAACCTATAAAGGCAAGAAGTGACTGGCTTACAAGCTTTCAAGAGGGAGCCTAGTTTCAGATGGTGCAGGGGTAGGCAGAACCTTCACTGAATGATTTCCAATCTGTTGGGACCATGTTGACGAAAAGAAATGGGGATAACACTCTTGTGGTACAACAGTGAATAACTGCCATCAGGACTGACTGTGAGGGTCAAAAATATAGAGACAGATTTTTCTTTTTTGAAAAAGGAGGAGAGTGATTGATTTTGCAGTGCAGGAGTGGAAGTCCCTGGGACTATCAAGTGGGAAGAGCAGAAAGTGTAACCCTACCCACAGAGGCAGTGAACCCAAGCATGGAGACAGAGATGATGATGTAAATCGATGACGTGTCTGGGGACATGGGACTCAAGTAGGGAAAGGAACTCTTTGCTGACAGCCAGGGGTGCAGACCTGTGGGGTGTATCCTTTGGCTATTTGATGATACATGGAGGGGACTGTAATCATTGCAATGAAATGAAATACAATAGGATGAATGTGAAGCTGAGATGGGACAGAGGCAAATAACGGCATATGCACAACCTTGCAACAACAAAGCTCTGGGACACAGAGATTGAGATATGGTTGGGATGGGGAAAAGGGGGGAAATAATGTTAACATACTTGGCTACTTGGCTGTCTTTTTTTTTTTTTTTTTTTCAGATGAAATAAAATTTTAATTTAGGCAGTTAGGTGAAGCTACATTTGATGTTAGGGATGTATCCGCATATACACTTAGAATGTGCTAATTCTTCCCCTTCTTCCTCTGGCCTAGTTTCTCAAGAGCAGTATTTGTTCTCCATTTCTCATTCCATCACCCTCATCATCAATTGTTGATTATTTGTAATTTAAACCTTTAGAATGTCACTGCTTTCCCTATACGTTTCTAATTGAATCCAACTTTTACCTCAATTATTTCAATGGTTTTATCTTATTTTTCTAGGAGGAAAGAAGAAACCATTAAAGGGATTTATTTGGGGGGAACTATTGAAAATATCTTCAGATCTATGTTCATTCCTCCAACTTTGATATATGCACACAAGGTGAATTTTGGAGTTTTTCAAATAATATTTGGTAAAATACTGATAAATTATTATTGTTATGATTATTTTTAAATGTTTTATTGTGAATTATGTGACAGTTTACATGGGAGAATTACATTAATCCTAACATATATCGTTTCATTGCCATGGTTACAAACCCCTCCATGCATCATCAACCAACCAAGGGTATACACTGCTAGCCTGCCCCCCAGTCATCAGCACAG
>NW_006411816.1:4394-5503 GCF_000296735.1 Chrysochloris asiatica
TAAAGGTAGATGTTTTGTGGCAAAAGGAGGGAAGAGGTTAACTTTGCATTCTAGGAGCAGAGGTCCCTAGGACCATCGAGGGAAAAGAGCAGAGAACGGGACTCTACCCAGAGAAGCAGAGATGCCAAAGATGGAGGTAGAGACGATGATGTGGAGACATAGAACAGGTGGTGACTGGACCCAGAGAGGGAGAGGGGCTATGTATGTACTGATGACCAAGGATGCAGGCTTGTGGGGTATATCCTTTGGTTGGTGGATGATACATGGAGAGGATTGTAACCATGGCAAGGAAACGATATGTGATGGGATCAATGTGAAACTAATATTCTTCCATGTAAACTATCACATAATTCACAATAAGGCATTAAAAAAACAAAAAAATATTCTGGCTCATAGGGCCTGTATGTTACAGACAAAAATGACCCATAGCGTATTCTTGGCTATGATCTTTTAGGGAGCAGATTGCTAAGTCTTTCTCTCTCATAGCAGCTGGATGGTTTCAAAGCACCAAACTTTTGGTAAACAGCTGAGCACTTATTCATTTATATCACCAGGGAATGTTTTAAATTTTAATAGCAGCAGTAAAAATATACCAAATATCTACCAACATGTCTGACAACATTTCCTACTTCTTGCCTCTTTAGATATAAATCACAGTATTTTATTTATGAAATGTCATGCTCAAAATGCATAATTATGTACAATGCCAGTTCATTGATTGAGGTCTAGCTTATGAGAGCAGTTATCAAATTCTATAAAAGTGCTTATGATTTCAGTCAGAATAGAGATTTACTATTCTTATATCTATTCTTTTCTCAACATATTAATAGTTTACAGAAAAAGTAAGTTGAAATAATTCAGGTAAATATAAGTTTTACACATAAGAACTCCATAGTGGTACTAAGTAACATCACTGCTATACATAAATCTTTTAGACACTAATCATTTAAAACTTATGAAGATCTCTGAACATCAATATATTTTTGATACACAGATTTTTATACATTTTTATTGTGAACTGAGTGAAAGTTTACATGATAGAACATCAGTTTTATACTCATTGTTTCATTGCAATGATTCAATCTCCTCTATGCATCATCATTCAACAG
>NW_006411816.1:6413-9759 GCF_000296735.1 Chrysochloris asiatica
ACAGGAATCTATAGAACATGATTGAACCCATCCCATATCTTCATTGCTGCTTTCACCCACTTCCACTCACCAGTCGACCAGCATGGTCACCAGTAAGCTTACATTCCTGCCTGTATATTCCCTTTGAGTTTCAGTCTTGGAAGGGGGTTTGTCCTGAAGAGACTTGATTGCTTGCCTTGATGGCTCTCTAGGCTAACAACTTGCTTGTTCTTGTAGTAGCCAATCAGACTCCCATTTTTGTTTTGGATTTTTCCTGCTGGTCTTTCTTTCAATAATTATCTTTTATTTCTCTAGCTGCTCCAGGCTGGTCTGCTTGTCCTTTCAAGTGGAAATTTACCACTTCTGAAGGTCCTGAATGGGGATCAGAATTCCACCTAAGGCCTTACACACTACAAATGCTCTGCAAGAAGCCTCTTTCATTGGACAAGTTCTAGCACCCCTTTCAGGTATTCCAATTAGTTATAGGCTGAAGAACAACTTATAAGCTTTTATAAACATTGTTTCTGGATATTCCTTTTTATTTCACTCTGTACACACTTTTATAAAGAACATAAAATACTTCTTAAGCCATATAAAATTGGATTGCAGTAACAATTTGTTCTACAGTGCAAATTTGCAAAATCTTCTCAAACATCCTACATATTATCAAATCAATACCATGATTATTTTTATGTTAACAACAGAATACTTATTGTTATTACTGTGCATAACATAACAAATAAAATTTTTATTAATTGATAAAAAAATTTAAAGAGAAATGGTTTTAAATAATTGGCTACATATTTACATATCAACTGTGTTAGAATTTGCAAAGGATTTTTAAAAGTGCATGTATTATATTGTCCTCACTTGATTTGCATTCTAATGAGGAAGTTGCATACAATCTTTGGAAGTGTATTTAATAATAAAAAATACAAATTAACAAATGCTAAGTGAGGAAGGACTACTGGTGTGACACTGTAGGATCAATCCTGGAATGCAAACCTCAAGGTCAGCTGTTCAAACCCACCAACTGCTACTTAGAAACTATACTCCCTATGAGATTGAACTGACTCTAGGCACTTAACAACAACAACAAATGAGGATAATGTTCAGTGACGTCTTTAGGTCATGCATATAAGGCTAGAAAACTGGGCCAAGGTTTATTACAACAGATAACAGAAAATATAATTATATTTACATAAACAAAATATGAATTATTATTTTTTGCTTTTGTTGTTGTTATCCTACAAACTACAGTGTGAAATACACTTTAGGATAGAGCTCTGGTTGAATTAAGAGCAAAATTTTGGAAGATAAAATATACATTTGAATAATTATTTATTTGGAACAAGACTAAGTAAAAAAGAGACTGTGAGCATGAAGAAAGTAATTTATGATCAGATAATAAAAGGACTTAACTGCTAGATTAAGAATAATAGCTTTATACTTTAAATCTGGAAGTCACTGAATAATTTTGTTTCATGGCACTCTTGTTTAGGTTGTCTTTAATGTTATCAGTCATTTGTTCCAAGTTATTTCCATCTTTATGTTAAGCTTAGAAAAATCTGGTTTCTAGCAATAGCATTTCTTTGGCCAAGTAGAATAATCGAACGCTAGTACAAAAATCTCTAGAAGGTGTTTTCAATGTGCTCAATAATCATATTCTTAATTGATGAAACTTAACAAAAATATCCAACTTACAAATATTTGAGTTGGAAACAAGACTTCACAAAAAGGAAACTTTCTAGGTACTAATATTTTAGTAAGTCACACTTTACTGAAGCTACTATGCATAATTCCACAAATGTAAGATATTATGGAAAATAGGAACACAAGACACAAAGAGCTGAGTTACCGGGCAGTACTGATACATCTCCCAATAAACTACAGCTTTATTTAAAATATATGCACTGCTTGCTGAGAGAGTCCTGGTGTGACGCTGAGGGTTAATGTACTGGACTTCAAGGTCAGTTTGAACTGCTGGTGGTTCAAACTTACCAGCCACTCCTTGAAAACCTTACACAGTGTCAGAACCAACTAGATGGCCAACTTGCTGATGGTATGCTAAATAACAGTTAGACCATGCTTCCAGGATTTTGAGCATGTGGGTAAAATTGAATCTTTAGAAATATTCAATCTCTCTAAGTTGTCCAGGATGTATTGTTGGAAGTGGACAGTGACATACAGTAGTCAATAAAGTTGTTAGGTGTCTTTGAGTTGGTAATTACTCATAGTGATATATGTAAAACATTAAAAAAAAAAAATACTGTCTGGTCCTGTGTCAACCTCACAATTGTTGCTATGTTTTAGTCCATCACTGCTATCACTGTGCAAATCCATCTAATTGGAGGTTTTTCTCCTATTCTCTTACCCTCTAATTGATGAAAGAGGATATTTGTCTTTTATTATTATTATTATTTAAGAAGAACAGGCCCCTGTTAATAATATGCTCAAAGTATGAGACATGAAATATGACCATCTTGAATTCTAAGAAGCATTCTGGCTACATGTGTTGCAACACAGACTGGTTTGTTCTTTTGGCAGTCCATGGTACTTTTTTTTTTTAGAGAGAGAAATGTTTATTACTGAGTACCTGGGTAAGAGGGAGAGGGGAAAGGGAAGTTATTTTTTAGGATAAACTGAGTATTAGTTTATGGTATTAGGAAATTTGACAATGGTTGAGTGATGGTTAATCACAACATGATTATGATTAATATTACTAAATTATGCACCAGCAAAATATTTAATTAGCAAATGTGTTTACACATTTTTTCTATAATAAATAAAACTTAGGGAGAAAAGAAACATGCAAAGTGAATGAACATTGTTGCTTCCATCTGTAGCGACTGGTCCCTCCTGAAAACATGTTCAAAGTATGAAAGATGAAGACTCATCATCCTGGCTTCTAAGGAGCATTCTGATTGTTCATCTTCCAACTCAGATTCGTTTGTTCTTCTGACAATCCATGGTGTTTTAAATATTAATTTCCAATATTATAACTTACATGCATCAATTTTACCATCTTCCATATTCATTGTCAAACTTTCATATGCATACTAGGCTACTGAAAATATCATGGCTTGGGTTAGTTATACCTTAGTCCTCAAACTAACACCTTATACTTGAACACTTTAAAGAGGTTTTCTGTAGCAGATTTCCCTAATGCACTATGTAATTTTATTTCTTTGTCTTATTGTTTATTATTTTTCTTTAATTTTTATTATGATTTGAGTGAAAGTTTACAGGGCAGATCATCAGTTTTACATTCAACAAATAGTATGCTTTGTTTCATTACAATAATTATAATCCCCTCCATATACCATCAGTTAGCAGTATTTCTCTCTATTCATTTTAGCTCTTAAAA
>NW_006411817.1:0-1070 GCF_000296735.1 Chrysochloris asiatica
GTGTTGGAGAAGAAATTTTTAAATACCATGAACTGCCAGAGAACAAATCTATTGAAAGAAGTACAGCTAGAATGCTACTTAGAAGAGAGGACAGTAAGACTTCGTCTCTTGTACACTGAACATGTTGCTAGAAGGGGCCAGTCTCTGCAGAAGGATATCAGGCTTGGTAAAATGGAATGGCAGCAACAATCAACTGAAACATAGTAACAGCTGTGAGGATAGTACAGAACTGAGTAGTGTTTCATTATGTTGTGCATGGGGTTGCTATGAGTAGGAACCGACTGGACAGCATATCCCAATAACTCCTCAATCACTGAGAATCTATGTCCAGTCAAATTAATACAAAACCTTAACTATCACAGTCTTTCTTTGTTTTGCTTTCATTCTAATATTTACATAATTTATTACTACTCATTTGTTTGTCTACTACTGATATTGGAGGGAGTGGTCTTCAACTCTGGAACATAATTTTATAAGGACAAAGACCTATCTACCTTTGTCATTATTCTAGAATTAGCACCTAACACATAGCCTGGTACTTGGTGTTAGGTGTCTTTGAGTTCTTCCAACTCATAACATCTCCATGTACAACTGAGATGTGGTAAAAGTGTAAAGAAAAGCAAGAAATTGATAAATGCAAAATCCAGAAGTACCTCTAAGGAAAAAAGATGCGATAAAAGGAAGACCACAAGGGACTTAATGATAATGGTCTTAATCTTTTCTTTTAAATCAGGTGGCATACAATCTATGTTCCTAGTATTATAACCCCTTGTTTTCTACATTTTGGTAAACATTCTTATGTGTTTACTCAAGAACTAATAGAAATCTAACAAATTTATATATTAGTCCAATTATAACTTCATCATCACTTCTTGTGACTAGAATAAATCTGAAATTTTCTTCAGGAAAAAAAAAATTGAGTCGTGACTTCAATCTTATTATCTAGAATACTACTTTTCAAATGCTTATGGTTAACATTATGTTTTTGTTGTTGTTAAGTGCCATAAAGTTTGTTCTGACCCATAGCAACCCTTTATAGGGTTTTCAAAGAGCACTTGGTAATCTTGAAA
>NW_006411817.1:2125-5412 GCF_000296735.1 Chrysochloris asiatica
GGAATACTCATACTTCGCAATGTTGTCCATAGCTTGTCATGATCCACACAATCGAAAGCCTTTGCATAGTCAATAAAGCACAGGTAAATATCTTTCTGGTATTCTCTGCTTTCGGCCAAGATCCATTGGACATCAGCAATGATATCTCTTGTTCCATAGCCTCTTCTGAACCTCTGGAAGTTCTCTGTCAATGTATGCTTGCAGCCATTTCTGTATTACCTTTAGTAAAATTTTACTCACATGGGAGCCACAGCATAGTATAGGACAAATCATTTTTCATCTCTGTTGGCTACCAGATCGCTCCTGTGGTTAATGTATATCACATTGGCAATAGTAAATACATTCTCACTTTCAAGAGAGATAAGCAAAGAAGGAAGATTTATTTTTTTCTAGCTCTAGTCCGAATAATAGGAACTCTTAACAGTGGGTTAAGCATTGGGCTGCAAACCAAAAGGTCAGCAGTTCAAACTCAGCAGTCACTCTGAGGGAGAAAGACGAAACCATCTTCATCCATAAAGTTTTACAGCCTCAGAAATTCTATGGAACAGTTCTACTCATACTGTCCCATAGGTTCACTATAAGTTGTGATCAACTCAATATCAGTGAGTTTGATGATTTCTAGTCAGCATAAGAAGCCCTGAAAGTACAATAGCTAAGCACCTTATGCTAACGAAAAGTTGATCATTCTAACCCACCCACCCAGCGACTCTGCAAAAGAAAGACCTGGTGATCTACTCTTCTAAAGGCTGTTGTTGTTGAGTGCCTTCAATTTGGTTCTGACTCAGAGTTACCTTATAAGGGTTTCTGAAGAGTGACTGGTGGGTTTCAACCACCAACCTTTGGTTAGCAGTCCAGTGCTTCACCTACAGTAGTACCATACCAGGACTCCGGTAAAGATAAGAGCAAAAAAAAAACTCTATGAGGGAATTCTACTCTGTCACACTGTGTTAGTATAAATCAGAATTGATTGATAGTAATTAATTTGGTTTTTCTGATAATCAACCAATTCGTACACATTTTGCAGTCTCATTGATTGAAATTCCCACACTGAAACATCACTTATCCTGCTTCTTCCCTGTGTTTCGTGTTTCTATTCCTCTTTTCCTAACCCTTCTGAATTTTGTCTTGGGCAAATACTGTCCTTTTGATCTCAAATTGTTGATTATTCTAAAGTGTACTAATCTCACCAGTGTTATTGTTCCCTTTAAGATCTGAACATTGAGATGCAGGGATAAATTCATTTCCAGAACTGAAGGATGACTAAGGACCACAGTGTTGGGGGTTAAACCAGTCTCTATCTAACCAGTAAGTCTAGTCTTTTTCATGAGTTTGTATTTTAGTCTACCTTTTTCTCCCACTCTATTCAGGATCTTCTAATATGATCCCCTTCAGAGCAGTTGGTTGTAGAAACTGGGTACCATCTAGTTCTGGCTTCAGAAGACCTCCTCTTACTGCACAAGGAGGAAGGATAATCAAATTCAACGTCAGTCCAAGGTCAAGTCCTAGGAGACATACCTCCACCTTCTAACCTCCTTTACCAGTTCTGATACCATACCAGGTGGCAATGGCCACACAGAACTCACAGGCAATCCTCATGATTATGGGCTTAATTAGAGAAATTAACAGGTTATAATTCAGGATCAGAAATGCTCAGAACACAGTTCTTCAGTGAGGACAACTTTTCCCCAGCTATGCCCACAGGCAGGCATCTCTCAGGTACTCTGGCTCTCAACCACATGTGGCAGTCCATTAGCCCATTAGACTAATTATTATCTTCTATTATCTTCTATTATCTTCTAATTATTATCTTCTATTATCTTCACTCTTCTTTTCTCCAGAGAAAGACCAATAGTGGTACCTGAAATGGTCACTCATGAGCTTTTAAGATGTGAGTCACTATTCATGAAAGTAGGATATAGAACATTGGTTTAGCATCAGACACAAGTAGTAAGTTATTTAACCAGCTCGTGGAGAATGCCAGTCCCTGACTCTAACATTGTGAGGCAGGTTTCCCCATTGCAGTGCCAGGTGAAATTCCATTTGTTTCCATTTATTAAAGCAGTACAGTCTAATTGAAAGCTTCAATTGCACATATAACTCAAAGTTTTCCTTTCTCCCAAACCATGCCAGACTTGTGACTCTAGGGACTTGGAACAGGGGAGAGACATTGGTCATTCTTTATACACATCCCTGTTTTCCCTCATAAAGCTTTAGGTTCTCCAGTGATAAGACAAAAAAGGGGATTGAGGGAATGAGTTTTTACCTGATTGGGAGAGGTCACTATTCTTTCTTATTAGTTGTCACAATTCCTTTTGCCCACCAAATATCCAATAGAAACCATGCTTCCCAACATCTTGGTTCCCTGAGGTAGGAGATCCAGCTATACCTCAAAATTTTTCACAGATCTTTCTTTTAAATTCTACTGCCTCTGTTGTAACAGAATTCAGTGAAATAAACAGGAGTTTCTGGGTATTTAAATATGAGCTAAATAAAGGGCCACCAGAATTCAATCCCAGCTCTACCATTTAGCCAGCTGTATGTCCTTGAGCAAGTAATTCAGCCTTTGAATCGATGCTTCTGAATTAAGGTGTTGGCCAGAAGAATGGAAAAATCAGTCTTGGAAGAAATGCAGCCAGAATGCTCCTTAGAAGTAAGGACTGTGAGACTTTGTCTCACTTACATTGGATACTCAGGGCCAGTCCTTGAAGAAAAAGAGGAAGACTCTTGACAAGATGGTTTAACACAAGCTGCAACAATGGGCTCAACCATACCAATATTAGACATTGGACCAGTCAACATTTTGTTCTGTTGTACATAAGGTCACTGAGTCAGTACCAACTCTACGCTCCTAACAACAACAACAGAAGTCAAATGAGATTGGATTTGAAATAAAAACCAAGTCACCAACCCTGTGCATCAAAAAAATTCCACAGAAGGTGACAGCTGTCCCAGAGGTGTTCCAAGTTCTGATGTAGTGGATATGAAGAGTCCAAAGGAGACCCAGATATCAATTCTTGGGGTGGTTTGCTGAGGCACTACCCACAAAGATCATTGAAAAGTTTGGTCCTTCATCCCTGTAAGCAAGTGGTAGATTAGTGGAATCATTGGCACACAGGTAAAAGCAGTAAATGTAGACTCTTGGGCAAAGCCCAAGGATTAAGTCTCCACACTCAAGATGAGGCTGCTCTATCTACAAACAGTACCTCCCACCACTCTCCTGAAGTCTCTGAAGCATACTGGAACACTTAATTGTGCTCATAAGGAACCTGTCCATAGACAAAGAGGCA
>NW_006411817.1:6162-9824 GCF_000296735.1 Chrysochloris asiatica
TGAATGGTTGAATGTGAAACTGATGATATGCCCTGTAAACTTTCACTCAATCCATAATAAAAACCTTAAAAAAATAAATAAATGAATAGAAATAAAAAAATAATAATATTGTGTTATAATTTGTGTCTGGTTGTTTCTTCCCTTTCCCTATTTGTAGAAGTCTGGACTTATTCACATGATCTTGTCAGCATGGGGAAGGAAACAGTTGGCCATTCCAGTAAGGTTTCTGTCCATTTCTCTTCCCTCTCCCCCAAGTAAAGTTTATCATTTATTGTTTCTTCTTCACACTCCACCCTTTGCTTTCACTAAGCCTGGCTTGTCCCAGCAAAAAGAGGAGGTGGTAAGTAACAACAATATTGATAATGTTTTCACATTTGAATTTGAGTCCGAATTTACAATAAATAGTTCAAAGACCTATATTTGAGGAGGGAGCATTCATGTCCAAGACCTGGGTTTGGTTCCCAGCCAATGCAACTCATGTCATATCAAGTGACCTTATTTTGCTCAATATAACATTTAAAGTAGCCCTGTGTGCAAAATAGGTTTAACAAAATTGCCATGTCTGGATACATTACGCAAGGTTTTATAGATTTGTGTATAAGATCTGAGTCTATTAGGCTGGCCAGGGGTTTTATCACCCTCAAAATCTGAAAAGCAAGTATTCATCTGTTCTTCAACAAATAATTATTTAAGATGAAACCAAATACGTACCAGGATTGGCAACAGATCCAAGTTCTTGGGAAACATTGTTAGAGGAACTGTTCTTTCTTTGAACTTGATTCACAGTCTTCTTATCAATGACTCAGAGTACCCGACTGACAACAACAACAAAAAATCCATGGGACCATTGGGATCCAATACCATCATGATTCAACAGAAATGTCACTTCATGGCTATTGAATCAGACACTACAGAGGCCACATTGTGCCCCCACGTAATTCTCATTACCATATTGACCTCACCCTAAAATCTTCCAAAGACATTCATCTCCCAAGAGGTCCCTCTTCGGAGACTTATAATTGCTATGAAAAACAATAGTTCTTACAATTAATGGTTTATTCTAGAGATCCTGCTAATACTAATTTCCACTGTTCGGCAGGATTAAAGGCTGCCTGTTACCAAGAGACTTTGCAGCAAGCTCTGCAGTTAATTAATGTTTTCAGGCACTTGTCTAGAAGACAATAATGGAAGTCATTATTTAGTTGCTATTGTTTATCACAAATTGCAAGGTGCCATGGCTACTTCATACTTGTCTCTGTGATTACTATCATCATCATTATTATCGATAGTTATTGAATTTCCACTTAAATGCACTCTACCCCACTAAGTGCTCTAATGTATTCTACAGCACAGCTTGCCAAAGAAGGCTAAACACACACTCAAAAAAAAAATAGCACACCATAGTCTTACTAGTTTCATTCCATTTTTTGTTTTTAATTGCTTTATTTGGGAATCTTTACCCTTTGGGGTATTAAGTGCTGTCGAGTCGATTCCAACTCATAGCAACCTGCATAGGGTTTCCGAGGCTATAAATCTTTGCGGGAGCAGAAAACCTCATCTTTCTCCCAAGGAGCAGCTAGAAGTCTGGAGCACTAACCTTGTGGTTAGCAATCTAGTGCTTATCCTACAGAGCCATAGTGCTAACAGACACATAGTGGTGATGGTGATGGTTGTGTGCACTAAAGTCAGTTCCAACTCATAACAATCCTAAATAAGGTTTCTGGGAACAGAAAGCCTCATCTTTCTACCAAGAAACAGCTGATAGATTCAAACTGTTGACTTTGCAGTTAGCAACCTGACTTGTAACCCACTACACTACCAGGGTTCCTTGACACATAGTAGATGTTACTGTTGTTAAGTGCCATCGAGTCGGTACCAACTTACAGCGACCTTTGTGAGTATAAGGTTTCCAAGAAACAAATGGTGGGTTTGAGCTACCAACCTTTTGGTTAGCAGTCCAGTGCTTATCCTACAGTACCACACCAGGACTCCTGACACATAGTAGACTATCTAAATATTTACTAATAAATAAAGATATACATTATTTTAATAAAGAAGCATGAAAATGTTTGTAGAAAAATTTCCAATGAGTTCTGAGACTCCAGATTTTTAAAAGGCAAGATTTGAAAAGCAGCTGATTTCTCATAAATGATGTTCAACAACAAAATGTCCTTCTTCATCCAACATTGTATCCAGAAAAAAGATCAAGTTACTTTTTCTTTTACATTAAAGAAAAAAGAAAATCACAAAAGGGCAGGCTCTCAGAAGCTCTCCTGAACCTCAGATTTCAAATTGTGATATTTGAACTTTTTCTGTTAGAACACAGCTGATGCTCATATATGCACAACACTCCCTTGGATATTTCCAAATCCGAGAATAATTCCTGCCACTTCTCTCCCCAAGAAATAACAGGATAGAGGTAAGAGATAGTGGCACAATTGTAGGGATAACTGAATTTACTCTCATTTCTTTAAAACAAAAAAGTAAATCATTTAAATTTTTTTGGAACTCTTATTAGTAATGACTTACTTGGAAATGCTACCTGAAAGATGAATTGCATACCACTGATGGTGACAAGGCCCGGGGTGATGCAGACAGTAAGTGTTCAGCAACCAACTGAAAGGTTAACCATTAGAATCCACCCAGAGGCATCTCAGGAGAAAAGCTTCATGATCTACTGCCAAAAGGTCACAGCTATGTGGGTTAATGCACTGGACTGCAAAGTCTGTTTGAACCACAAGATAGATGGTTCAAGTTCACTAGTCGCTCCTTGGAAACCCTATACAGGGTCGCTATGGGTTAGAACCAACTTGATGGCACTTTAACAACAACACGGAGCACATATGGAAAACCTTACGGAACACAATTCTACTTTATAACACAAGGGGTAGCCATGAATCAACTGGTTTGGTTTTTAACTTTGAAAGTAACATGTTTGGGTCTGTTAGCACAACAGTTGAGAGAGCCATAACATCAAACTGGGAGCCAAGAGATCTGGATTCTAACCCCAGATGCTACACAAATTGGCTCTGTAAGTTGAAGCTAGTCATATACCTTCACTGAATCTAAGTTTCTTCATTGTAACAAGAGTCCCACTTGTTTCTAATTATTCTATCTGAAAAACTGGTTTGGAGATTCTCCATGGAATCTAAGGTAAAGAGCTCAGTGTGGCTATCCTGGGAAAAGCATAATCTGTAAACATTTCTCAAGCATGAGAGATATCACCCTATGCTTGGATTCTATAAGCTAGCTCTTTTAGACATGCATTTACTGTTTGCCCAACATTATCTCCCTTCAGGATTCCATTTTCCCTATTCTAGAATAATCTTCCATGCTCAATGAAATGTAAATAGGATTCACTACACCCTAGGATAGCACATGACCTAAGTCTTTTATTTGAAGGGCTTCAGATTGTTACATTAATCTTGTGAAGTAAACATGACAGGTGTAACTCCGCTTCCCACTGTACATGTAAGGAAACAGATTTTATTGGGGTTCTTCACTTGATTAAAATCAAATATACAGGAGACAAGAGAGCTCCTACACTAACTCCAGTTTGTACCACTCCAAGTCTAGCGCTGTCCCCATTGCCCCCACAAAAGTGTGAACTCTTACACTTGTCATATGTATCTTCACGATTTACATAGAAAGGCAGAGAAACT
>NW_006411818.1:0-7045 GCF_000296735.1 Chrysochloris asiatica
GGAAACGATTGTTGGAGAAGGTTGGGTAAGGTGGAGGGTCAGAGAAAAAGAGGAAGACCCCCAATGAGATGGATCAGCCAGGTGGCATCATTGATGGAATCAAGTGTGGCAGCGGTAGTGAGGTTGGCCCAGGATCAGACATTGCTTCATTCTGCTGTGCATGGGGTCGCTATGAGTCGGTTCCGACTCGATGGCACGTGACAACAACACATTCAACCTGTATGCTGAGCAAATAATCCCAGAAGTTGGGTTATATGAAGAAAAAGAAGGCATCAGGATTGGAGGAAGACTCATTAACAATTTGCAATATGCAGATGATGCAACCTTGCTTCCTGAAAGTGAAGAGGACTTAAAATACTGACGAAGATCAAAGACCACAGCCTTTGGTATGGGTTGCACATCAATGTAAAAAAATAAACATTCTCACCACTGGATCAATAAATGACTTCATGATAAATGGAGAAAAGATTGAAGTTAAAGACTCAATTTTCTTGGATTCACTATCAACACTCATGGAAGCAGCAGTCAAGAAATCAAACGACGTATTGTAATAAGTGTATCTGCTGCACAAGTCATCTTTAAAGTGTTCAGTATCAAAGATGTCAGTTTGAGTACTAAGGTGTGCCTGACACAAACCATGGTATCTTCAATAGCCTCATATGTATATAAAAGTTGGACAATGAATATAGAGGACCACAGAATTGATACATTTGAGTTCTGGTGTTGGAGAATAACATGAAAAGTACCATGGACTACCAGAAGAATAAACAAATCTGTGTTGGAAGAAGTATAGGCAGGATGGTGACACTTTGTATCTCATACTGCAGACCAGTCCCTTGAGAAGGACATCATGCTTGACAAAGTGGAAGGTCAGCAAAAAAGAGGAGACCTCCAGTGAGGTGGATTGGTACAGTGGAAGCAGCACTGGGTTTAAGCTTAACAACGATTGTGTGGCTGGCACAAGATGTGGCAATGTTGGTTTCTGTTGTGCAATAGGTTGGTATGAATCAGAACTGACTCGATGGCACCTAACAACAATTTTTTTGTTACTTGAGCTATTGTTTGTGATAGATGTCAAGCTATGTTAGCAAGTACATTTAAATTCATAATAAAAAAGTTTCTTTTATTATTTATTTTGATAATAAAATCATCATTTTATTATGCCTTTCTTTCTCACTATTTATTGCTTTTAGTCCTAAATTCTATTTAATCTGATACAATTTTGATACACTGATTTAAAATATTGTTTATAACATTGAGAATTAGGTTCAGCTACAAAGAACTGTGAACCATGAATAACACTAGCCTTAGGGAAAAAGTCCTGGTGTGACGCTGTGGTTAATACGCTGGGATGCAAAGTCGATTTGAAACACTAGATCACAAGAACGGCAGCTCAAGCTCACCAACTGCTCATAGTGACCCTGTATAGGGTTTCTGAGGAGCAGTTGGTGAACTTGAGCCACCAATGGGTTGGAACCGACTTGATGGCACATAACAACAACAACTCAGCCATCCATATGGAGTCGCGGTGTGGTGCTGTTGAATAAGCATAGGATTGCAAGGTTAGTTTGAACCACAAGGTTCAAACTTACCAGTCAATCCTCAGAAACCCTATACAGAGTCGCTATGAGTCCGAACCAACTTGACGGCACTTAACAACAACAACAACAACTCAGCCATTCATAGAGCATAGCTCTTCTCATAGTGCCCTGTTGAGCTAGAAGCCTTCTTAGTATGATTCAATAAAAAGTCTACACACTGGCAGTAAGATCTCTCTTGTGCAAGATACCTTTCTTTGAGTTCAAAATAGTGTCTATGTTCTTTATATTTTTTATCTCAAACATCCTGCTCACCAATAGCCTATATTTCCATTTCTCTCCCTCCAGTATCTCAACTCAACAACCTATCAATTCCACTGGAGACTTCTATTTATGTCTGACATCATCAGTTCTTCCCCACTCTACTCTCCATGATTGCACTATGCCATCACTTCCTTCATCTTCCATTTTCTCTTGATCCTAACTCCCCATAGTCACTGTCCCATTTACCTACTCAATTTTTGTTTTAACAAGCTGTCAGTTCTCACCATCTCCAATTCCCTTTCCCTTTATTCTCCCTCAGACCCACTCCAACTAGGATTTGTCCAGGTCACCATTAAAATCTATTTTACTTTGCTAATGTAGTTGTGGATTCATTCTTTGTCTTATGTATTAGTAGTATCTGACATTGCTAATTGCTGTCTCTTTATTAAAACACTTTCTCTTTTGGACTTCCAGGCAATCACATTTACCTAATGCATTTCTGCCATTCTGTCTCAGTCTCTTGTGCTGGTTCCTTCTCATCTCTTGGATCTCTAAGTATTAATAGTGCCCCAGGGCTCACCCCCCCCCCATTTTTTAGTGAGTGTTTTTTTTCTGTCTTTGCCCCTTGCTCTTTCTCTCTCCTTAAGATCACCTTCTAAGTTCATTCCCTAAATTATCTCATCCATTCTCATGGCTTTAAATAATAGTTATATTCTGATTAAAATTTTTTATCTTCCCTGAACCACAGTTTAGTTTCTCTAACTGCTGACTATCTATTTTCACTTGGATGTCTAAGTTGTTGTTGTTAAGTGCCATTGAGCGGATTCTGGAGGAATGACTGGTGAATGTGAACCACCAACCTTGTAGCTGTTCAGTGCTTATCTGATAGCACCACAGCAGGACGTCTGAATGCCTAAGGGGATAGAAGTAAATACTATTATATTCACAACTCTGTGCCAACAGTGTTCTACAGGTAGATACATGGACAGATACACAGGCTGAACAGGTATGGGAGGGAGAGTGGGAGTACACCCACAAATATATAAGGGTTCGACAGAGGGTATGTGCACATGGGTATTTACCTTTGCTGCAAACACACCTGAATGTGGTGGAACATGCTGTTAAGTGCTGTTGAGTTAGTTCTGACTCATAGCGACCCTATATAGAGTTTCTGAGGAGCAACTAGTGAGTTTGAACTGCTGACCTTGTGGTTCAAACCAGCCAGTGCTTATCCTACAGCACTGAACACAGAAGGTGTAAAATGATGAAAACGTCTTAGATATTACTAAAAAACTTGAGGCAGAGTTGATGGGTCTGGGGGTTCAGGACCATAGTATCAGAGGACACCATGGTCAGTTGGCATAACATTGGCCACAAAGACAATGTTTTACATCCTATTTTAGTAATTAGTAACTGCATCAGCCATCTAAGGTGCAATTACTGGTCTCTCTATGGTAAGAAGAAAGAAGAGTAATGATAAGTGAAGATGCATGGAATCAGTTAGTCCAGTGGAACACGTGAAGATCACTCTTCATGACTCTGATGCCAGAAGAACTAGATGGTGCCCAGCTACCACTGCCAACTGCTCTGAAAAGGATCACATTAGAAGGTCCCATAGAGTCGAAGAGAATGTGGAATAAAACTCAAAATTATAAAAAAAGACCAGGCTTGTTGGTACAAAAAGAGACTGGAGGAACTCGAGACTGTGGCCCTTGACCCCCCTTCAGGTCTGGAAGGGAACTCATCCTTGTGGCCCAATTTTCAGTCTAGTGGTAGAGAGTTATGTAGCGGGGGCAGTAACACTAATACAGTATGTTCTCTATGGCATGGTCAACCATTCAAGATCAAAAGGACAACGTTTACCTAAAGACAAAGTTGAGAAGGGTTGGGAAAGAGCATGGAATGGAACTAGGAACAACAGGGAGGAAGTGGGATAACTGTTGTGGCATGGAGGGATTGCAATCATTGAGATGAATCAAAGTGTACGATTTATTGAATGTAAAACTGATGATCTACTCTGTAAACCTTCACTCAATTCACAATAAAAGGTTAAAAAAAAAAGAGCCCCCCCAAAACAAACAAACAAAAAAACCAAGATGTGCTTTTCAATGAAAAAGTATACAAATCTGAGTAACCTCTATACCCAGGGTAAAATAAATAAATAAATAAATATTTATTATTCTGTGTCATTTTATTTAAGTGAAGCAAGCAACAGTACACTTAAACATGGGACTATCATATCCCAAGGTAGTATTAATTTACTATAAATAAAGGTAGTTGATGTTCACGTAGCATTTGACAAAATGTTTTCCCTAATGAGATGCTCTTTGGTCGTCACAAGAGCTGTATGAGAAGAGTATGTCAGTCAAGAATCTTCCTGTTTTACAAATGAGCAAACAAAGTATCATATGGGCCAATGGGCACAATGCTTACTACACAGCAGAGGCAGGACTCAAAACCATATATTCTTAGGCCAAGGCTAAGGTTTTTGGGCTAATGTGTCAGACTGCAAAGTCTTTTGAACTGCAAGGTTGGTGGTTCAAGCTCAACAGCTGCTCCTTGGAAACCTTATACAGGGTCACTGTGGGTCAGAATCAACTTGACGACACTTAACAACAGCAGCAACATGTCTAGAAAGATGCTACTGGTTGTTCCTTCATCAGATGAAGTTAGAGGTTAATGCATTGGGAGTTGGCCTTGGCTCTGGAGGAACCTGATGTGGGAAAGGAAACCTTTGTCCCTGTGTTGACAATGTGAGTGACAGGTGACAACTGTGCCCTTAGAGGCACCACACTGCCTCTCTGAGAAGACTGACAAGAAGCCATATGTTTAGTCCTCTTGCACAATTTGTAACCTACTACCATGTACAGTTTTATACGTTTATATAAATACTCATGTATTTTAAAACATGAATTCTTTGAATTTGTGAGATTATTTTGTGTGTTGCACTTTTCTCAGCCCCAGGGGTTTGAGATGAGCCAAATTCATTTTAATGTTCCAATAAAACCTACTTAGAAAGATAAATCTGCTGCAGAAAGACTGAGCACCTTGGCTCCAAACTCAAGTAGCAATGACTCTGGGAATCTTGGTGGTTTGATGAGGGCACTAGATTAGTGCAAGAGGGAAAGAGTGGCCATGAGTCTATATAGGTCAGGCATGGGTCCAATTATCTTTCATACTGGACAGGCAAACACAATCTGAGACTTCCCCCTCCCCCCCATAGCTGTTCTAGCTGGGAGACCAAGATCTTCTGGGCCCAGAAGAGACAGTCCTCTCTTGATGGGAGTGCAAGCTGGTGCTGGGCTCACCTCCCCATGCCCATTAGCATCCATCTCATCACAGTCACTCAGTTTCATTGACTCAAGTTGTTATTGTTGTTGTTAGGTGCCATCTAGTCAGTACCAATTCATAGTGATCCTATGCACAGCAGAACAAAACACTGCCCGATCCTGGGCCAATCTCACCACTGTTGCCACGCTTGAGTCCATCGATGCTGCCACCTGGCTAATCCATCTCGTTAGGGGGGTCTTCCTCTTTTTCTCTGATCCTCCATCTTACCAAACATGATTTCCTTCTCCAGCAACTGGTCCCTCTTGACCACATGTCCAAAATATGAGAGACGAAGTTTGGCCATCTTGGCCTCTAAGGAGCACTCTGCCTGCACTTCTTCCAACACAGGTCTGTTGGTTCTATGGGCAGCCCATGCACTTTCAATATTCTCCTCCAACACCATAACTCAAAAGCATCAATTCTTCTACTGTCTTCTTTATTCACTGTCCAGCTTTTGCATGCATATGAGGTTATCGAAAATACCATGGTTTGGGTCAGGCACACCTTAGTCCTCAAGCTGACATCTTTGCTCTTCAGCACTTTTGAAAACAGCTAGGGAAAACAGAAGTGTTACATACAAAGGCAAGAAAGATTAAGCTTGGATCTCTTTGCATAAATCATGCAAGCAAGAAGGCAATAGGGAGACATATATAAAACCCTAAAAGAAAAAAATTGCCAACCAACCACCCTTTATCCAGCAAAGCTATCAATCAAATATGACAGTGTAATCAAAACATTCCTGGATAAACAGAAGCTATGGGATATTGCCAAAGCCAACCCTGTGCTACTAAACATCCTAAAGGGAGTTCTGTGGACTGAGAACCAACAAAAACAGACAACAACCAGAGATTGACATACATGGCAGCACATCCCAGAATTAAATCAACAGAAGGAAGAGTCAAGAAAAGAATAAAACTAAAAGAACAAACTCAGAGAATCTGGGAGGTCAGTTTATGATAAAAAACAACTACAATGTAAAAGAAGGTAAACATGTAGGAACAGAGATCCAGATGGTGAGAAGGTAGGGTAGATTACAGGATAAAATAGACTGCACTAAATGGAGAGAAAAGTTAATGGACTATAAGGCAACCTCAAAGAAAATTAACACTTCACAACATACCAAAAAATTGAAAATCCAAGAAGAACATGGAAACATTTAAACTAGGAGGAAACTCACAAGAAAGAACACAAAAAACATGAACTCAACAAAGGAAGACACACAGAACAAAGAAAGCAGCAACACCACAAAAAAAACAAACATAATGTCAACAATTAATCCATACATATCGATAATTACACTGAATGTAAATGGATTAAATGCACCTGTTAAGAAATGGAGAGTGGCAGAATGGATAAGAAAACAAGATCCTTCAATATTCTGTCTGCAAGAGACACGTCTCACACACAGAGACAAAAACAGATTAAAAGTCAAAGGATGGAAAAAAAATATACCAAAGTAATTGCAATAAAATATGAACAGGAATAACAGTACTGATCTCTGATAAAATAAACTTTAAGGCAAAACCCCGCATGATTAAAGGGACAATTGAACAAGATGACATAACCATAATAAATATCTATGCTCCTGTTGAAAGAGCTGCAAAATATACAAAGCAAATTCTAATAAATTTGAAGAAAGAAATAGATGAATCTACAATAATAGTGGGTGATTTTAATATACCACTTTAGAAAATGGATAGAACAACCAGAAAGAAACTTGACAAAGACACAGAAGAACTAACTAACACAATCAGCCAACTGGACCTCATAGATGTGTACAGAGCACTCAACCCAACAATTGCATAATACACATTCTTTTCCAGTGCACATGGAACATTCTCCAGAATAGACCATGTCTTAGGACACAAAACAAATCTCCATAAATTTACAAATATCAAAATACTACAAAGCAT
>NW_006411818.1:9945-10448 GCF_000296735.1 Chrysochloris asiatica
AATAACAAGAAAGCTGCAAGCCACCGCATAACATGGATGAACCTTGAGGACATTATGTTGAGTGAAATTAGTCAGTCACAAAAGGAGAAATACTGAGTAGGACCACTACTATAAAATCATAAGAAAAACAACCAATACTAAAAGGGGGGTGATTCTTTGCTGGTTGCTGGGATGTGGGGGGTGGGATAAAGGGAGAGAGGGGAAGGTGAAGCACAAGGTAGGAAATAGACACAGGATAGTTTTGATGCTGGGGAGGGGGTCAATATACAAAAAGGGAGAGGTGAATGGAAGAACAAAGTGGATAGGAGAATAATTAGGCAGGTTTGCATGGGCTAAGTGGGACAGAGGTAAAGAATGATCTATGTACAACCTTGGAACAACAGGGCTCTGGGATAAAGGAATTGAAACATGGTTGGAATGGGCTAAGGGGGGAAATAATGCTAAGATAGATGCTTGACTGTCTTTTGAATCTTGGTTTCCTTTGCATACCATTATAAAATAGA
>NW_006411819.1:0-1197 GCF_000296735.1 Chrysochloris asiatica
TGTCCATAGCTTGTCATGATCCAAACAATTGAAAGCCTTTGCTTAGTCAGCAATGATATCCTTCATTCCATGTCCTCTTCTGAATCCAGCTTGAACCTCCGGAAGTTCTCTGTCGATGTTTGCTTGCAGCTGTTTCTGTATTACGTTTAGTAAAACTTTGCTCTCATGGGATATCAAAGATATTACCAATGATTTCCACATTCTGTTGGGTCACCTCTCTTTGGAATGGGCACAAATACATATTTAGGTAGCCAATGTCTAAATTGCTCATCTCAATCAACCCTTTATACAAAGATGATAAGATTGATACTTGATTTGAGGACTCCTTCCCGGGTATTTTTGAGCTACTACATCCATAAGTATAGGTCAAGCTCATCAAATTGTAGCAATTTATATTTGTTTCCTTTATCAAAAAAAAATTTTTTTTTTTAATATTCCTCTAGTTCAGATCTAATCTTCAAGCCATCAAGGCTTGATTGAATGAATACTATCTACAAGTTTGGGCATTCTTGTGCATCTCCCCTCAGTTCATATCAGCTGGATGCTTCACTTTCAGCTCTAGTCCTCTTTGACTATGTCCTTGTCCATGGGCTCAGGAGTTCCCAGGTCTCACCACAACTCAGACCAACCAGCCTTTCCTTTTCTCTCTCTCATCTCCAGGTCAGAGGGAGTCTATGGAATGTGGTTGAACTGAACCCATATCATCATTACACACAGATTTAAATTGGGTTTCAGTATTCCTTCTTAATAGGAGGTATCCTGTAGATCTGAAAATTTACTTTTTCTTTTTCTCTTTTCTAGGTTTTTACTGTGAATTTAGTAATGGTTTATATGGGTGAACATCAGTTTTACACTCATAATTTTAGTGCAATGATTACAATCTCCTCTGTGCATCATCATTCAATAGTATTTGCTTCTATTCCTTCTGTTTGTTTGGGGTTCTTTTTGGAGTAGGGGTGTGAGTGTGTGTACACAAAAACACTCAGGAATATATAATCATTTAAACTACAAAAGGGCACATTCTGCAAACCTGACTCCTGGCCAGCAGCACCTGGCTGCCAGCACACAAACTTTCTCTTTCCACGAGTCTTTATCTTTAAAAAAAACAATCTGCCACATTTTACCTCCTCAGACTAACTGGTGGGTTCAAGCTACCTGTGTACCTTTCAGTAAGCAGCCAAGTACTTCAACCACTGT
>NW_006411819.1:2122-3620 GCF_000296735.1 Chrysochloris asiatica
GGTAGCTGAGAGCCTCACATTTCTCCCATGGAGCAGCTAACAGGCTTGAACCATGGACCTCGTGGTTTTCAGTCCAATATTTATACTATGTTGCCACCGCGGTTGTTTATTGTTCATTATCCAGCAACATATACTTTTTCTGTACTCTATTCAATTGCTTTAAATAATATATTTTCTCTATTAGACTATTGTTAACTTAAGAAAAATTCATAGGAAAACACCAAACACATTATTTTTAACATGATAGCAACTTGGGATACCAAAATCTATTCAGGATTAATAAGACATGAACAATTCTAAGAGACCTGGAATTCTACATCAATGTAATAATTTTAGTGGTTTTGTGTGTGTGTGTGTGTGTGTGTGTGTGTGTGTTTGTATTATGCATTAAGAATTATAATGTGAGTACCATTAGAAAAGAAGCACTTAGAATTTAATAAGATTTAATTCAGTGATTTTTTTTTTTGTGTGCTGTTGATGAACAAAATTTATCTTGGCTGCACTACATGTCCTGAACAAATATTATCTGATTCTTCAGTTCTTTTCAACATCAGCAGTTAGCAATTAGTGATCCTTGGTAAAAAAAATTTTTAATCTTATGAAAATAATATTGAATATTTATGGAGTTTGGCCTATTCTATAAAGATTTCTATAAGAATTTTGGATTGAAATATGAAAGAATGCTTAAGATGATTTAGTTAGATTCATTACTTGTGCCAAATAGATTTTCTGTATTCTAGGGAAATGATCATTAAAAGCCCCTTCTCACTTTGATAAATAGGAACTTAATACGATACGAGATAATTTGCCTTGAAAGATTAAAATCAAATGGATCATACATAAATGTATCATACAATGTGAAATAAAACTTGAAAAAAATTCAAGATAGCATAAAGGAAACTTATACAAATATGTTGTTTTTATAAAGTGCCACTGAGTCAGTTCTGACCCATAGCAACCCAGTATAGGGTTTCTGAGGAATGGCTGGTGAGTTTGAACTACTAACCTTGCAGTTCAAACCAACCTTCTGGTTGAGCATTTATCCTACAGCATCCTGGAAATATACCATCTATAAAATCTATGTTGCTTTTCTATAGTTGAAATGCATTCAATTATAATGACACTTGTGCTAAACATCATACTGAAGAAAGAAAAAGATTATTAAAAAGGCAAGAAAGAAGGAAAATATCAAAATGGATGTCAGAAGAAACTCTGAAACTTGCTCTCCAGTGTAGAGATGCAAAAGCAAATGGAAGAAGTGAGGAGGTACGAAAGCTGAACAGAAAATTTCAATGATCAGCCTAAGAAGACAGAGGCAAATATTACAATGAAATGTGCAAAGATCTGGAGTTAGAAAACCAAAAGGGAAAAGCATGCTCAGCATTTCTCAAGCTGGGGGAACTGAAGAAAAATTCAAGCTTCAACTTTCATTATTGAAGGATTCTCTGGGCAAATTATTGAATGATGCGGAAAGCATCTAAAGAAGATGGAAGGAATA
>NW_006411819.1:7953-13109 GCF_000296735.1 Chrysochloris asiatica
TGGAGGGTCAGAGAAAAAGAGGAACAACCCCAGTGAGATGGATTAGCAAAGTGGCAGCATCAGTGGGCTCAAGCATGTCAGTAATTGTGAGGTTGTTCCAGGACCTGACAGTGTTTCTTTCTGTTGTGCATAGAGTTGCTAAGAGTCGGTACCAATTCAACAGCACCTAACAACAACAGCAATTGCTAAACTACAGGAATAGATGGGGAAATTAACATAAAAATGTTCTGTGAAGTTCTCTAGATTGTATGGCGGCTACCTTAACTTCTCTGTGAGATGATTTTAAATATATTTATGAAATCCACCAGTAGGATAACATAAATTTTACTCATATTCTATTCAGCATAGAAGTGACATTTATGATTTTTCAGGAATGCTTCTAATTCAAGACCATTCTTTGTTACTAAAAGTATTAATTAGGCCACTAATCAACAAATATTTCATTTACTTCATGGATATGAAAAACTAAGTTTTATGCTGTTACCTCCATTCTGTTAATATCATAATGCAAATTTAATTGAGATGTTCAGCTATTGACACTATTAATATCATCTTTCTGGTAATGTTAACAGGTTGGAGATATTAGTATACTCGTAACTGGATTTTGTTAATAATTTTTTCTCAGGCATTGTATCTTCATCTTTTATGATTTCAGTAAGACTCTCCTCTGACAATATTTTTGGTGTGCCTAACACTTTCAGGCAACAATGAGACTGCTAGGAATGAGACAAGTATACCCATTGGTGCTACATTCATCTGTGACTAAGCCAGACAGGAGATATTTACACACTGTTAGCAAGGTGAAAGTCATTATTATTACTGAGAGAAAGCAAAAGTTAAACAAAGGGAGTTCCTAAAGGAAATGGACTTACCGTTCTTCATATTACCCATGTTCATCTTATGTCACTGGGCATTTGCACTGTGGCTCAGGTCAGGTGTCTGATGTCTTCAAGCCACCACTAACTCTGGCTACCCCCACACTGCTTAGGGGCATACAGAGCTCCAGAGGCTTCTGAAGCCACTGAATTTCCCTAGCTTCTGCTGACAGTTCCCACCGTGCTATACTGGCCTGCAATTCTATTCTGTGCCTTTGCTACCTAGGAGAGGAGGCCCTGCATAGGGCATACTCAGGCATTTGCCCTACACAGGCAAATGTTACAATCCTTTTAGCTCCACCAGAATATTTCCTGCACAATAGTGCTCAGTCTTTGCTTTGTCTACTGGCAAGCACACCAATGTTGTCTGAAGCCAGTTATTAATCATCTTTCATGTTCCCTGTTCTGGTTCTAGGAGGTTCTCAGTAGAGTGATCCCAAATCCTTGGTCCTTGCTCCACTCCAGACTCTTCTTGATGGCAGGAAGGCCCCCCGAAACCCCGGAAAAAAGGCCAATAAAAAAACCCAACTTTAGGCAATTTCAAAGCAAGGGGCTCCACACTAAAACCATGTGTTGACAATCACCTGGTAGATTGCAAATCACTCAATTTGCATAATCCCAGTGAATCGTTTTGTGGAAATTAAAAAACCACAGCTAGAGAGATCACATATATGTGGTCTATTGCTCTGCAACTAGTAAGAATGGCAAAAGGTCTGTTAGCTTCTTTCCTGGAATTTGTTGTTAATAACAGTTCATTTTTATTTTGTATCTGAGTACAATTTATCTCTACTTTATTAATAGTTTAATTTTCTTTTCCTCTGGTTTAACTTGCAATTTCTAATCAATGTAACCAAGATGAACTGACTCAGATTATTTTACATATCAACTAATAATTAAAGTTTTTTGTGCTCAAAACGTCTATATATAAGACCGGTCTAACTATATAGTCTGTGTAATCCAATGCATAATTAAAATATGGGAATCACTTTTCACAAAATATCATTGTTGTAGTTGTCATCAAGTGGACTCCCATTCATGGTGACTGGGTTTGAAGTCACAGGATTTTCAAAGCTGTGATTTTTTTTTGAGGCTTTGGGTAAGTTCCTATAGGATAAGCACTTGATTTCTAACCACATAATCAGTGGTTCAAACCTACCAACCACTTCTAGGAAATTCTATACAGGGAACCATCTCTATGGCACTAAATGGCAGCAACTGGATAAGTTAAAACTGCTAATCTTTTGACTAGTTGTTGTTGTTATGTGCCATGCAGTCATCAATTGATTAACTGGGCCACCAAGGGACTCCTTCACAAATTATTAAGAATTGCAAAGTGGCAATGTTGTTGTTGTTAAATGCCATTGAGTTGGTTCTGACTCACAGCAATCCAGTATAGGGAGGAGCAACTGATGAGGTTGAACCACTGACCCTGTGGTTCAAACTGACCTTGAAGTCTAGAGCATGAGCCCACAATGCCACACCAGGACTCAATATTGTTGTTATCATTGTTAAATGTTGTCTAGTCACATCTGACTCATAGCAACCCTATATAGGGTTTCCACAGTACAGCTGATAGGTTTGAACTGTCAGCCTTGTGGTTCACAAAAGATGATCCACAGCACCATACCAGTACTCAATAGCAGAGGTTTAAAACAAAAGCACTGTCTAAATTTGGGGATTGGGGAAACTGAACAGATCACATGTCCATGAAACTAAGCCTAGCCACACAATGATCATTGGGGTTGAGAGCATGGCCTTAAGAGCCATACTACTTGATGGGGAAAAGATGAGGCAATTTGCTTCTATAAAGATTTACAGTTTTGGAAACCATATGGAGTATGTCCTACAGTGTCTAATTTCTGGGATTAGTTTGAATAAATTAATTAACACATGAAAAATCACAGTGTCTCCAATAAGTAAAGATACAAGAACATGAGGGGACTATAGAAAGTTTGTGGAAAAGATTAATGAAAATATAATGGAATTTTTTTCCGGATTCAGAAGAGGAATGAAATGAGGGGCATCACTGAAGCAGTCAGATGGATCTTGGCTGAGAGCAGAGAATACCAGAAAGATGTCTACCTGTATTTCATTGACTACATAAAGGTTTTTAACTGAATGGATCCTAACAAGCTACGGACAACAATGCAAAGAATGAGTATTCTGGAACACTTAATTGTGCTCATCCGGGACCTGTACATAGACCAAGAGGCAGTTGTTCAAACAGAACAAGAGAACACTAAATGGTTTAAAATAAGGAAAGGTGTGCAACAGGATTATATTCTTTCACCATACTTATTTAACCTGTATCTGAGCAAATAATCTGAGAAATTGGATGATATGAAGAAAAACGTGGCATCAAGATTGAAGAGCGACTTATTAACAACCTGCCATATGCAGATGATAAAACATTGCTTACTGAAAGCGAAGAGGATTTAAAATACTGATGAAGATCAAAGACCACAGCCTTCGGTATGGGTTATATTTCAATGTAAAGAAAACAAAAATCCTTACTAATGGACCGATAAACAACATCCATATAAATGAAGAAAAAATTGAAGTTGTCAAAGACTTCATTTTGCTTGAGTCAACTGTCAACAATCATGGAAACAAGTCAAGAACTCCAACGAAGCATTGCATTAGGTAAATCTGCCAACACTTCTTTAAAGTGTTGAAGAGCAAAGATGTCAGCTTGAGGCCTAAAGTGTGCCTAACCCAAGTCATGGTATTTTCAATAACCTCATATGCATGCAAAAGTTGAACCTTGAATAAGGAAAACCGTATAAGAATTGATGCATTTGAGTTATGGTGTTGGAGGAGACTATTGAAAGTACTATGGTCTGCCAAAAGAACTAACAGATCTTAGTTGGAAGAAGTACTTGTTGGATACCAAGAAGGCCAAAATTGGTCTCTCATGCTTCGGAGACATTATCAGGAGGGACCAGTCTCTGGATAAGGATTCAAGTTTGGTAAAGTGGAGGGTCAGAGACACAGAAGGACCCAAACATGATGGATTGGCACAGTGACAGTAGGAATGGCCTCGGGCGTAGCAACAACCTGGTTGGCCCAGGTTCAGATAGTGTTTCTATTGTGCATAGGGTCAATGTGAATAGATACCAACTCGATGGGAACTAGTAACAATAGTAATTATTTTAAGATAAGAGTTTTGGTGTAACATTGTAGGATAAGCACTGGATCACAAAGTTAGCCTAAACCAAAAGGTCCGCAGGTCAAACTCACCAGCCTCTCCTTGGAAACTCTATAGAGGGTCCCTATGGCTTGGAACTGATGCCAACAATGAGCTTTAAACTAACTACTCTAGCATTTAATTTGGAAGCAAAAATTAAGATCAATGAATTCTCCATTTGTAATTTTTTCACATCCCTTGGACATAAAATTTGGATTTCCTAAACCTGTTCTGGTGATTTAATTTTATTATTTTTAATAAAAATAATTAAATCATGGCACAATGTTGCAATATCTAATTTATATTCAAATATTTCAGAATTGGCCACATGATATAAATGCAAGTACATTTGTGTCCATGTAACCCAAGGGCATTAAGTTGACCTAATCAGGAATTCATTCTACCATTTAATCAAAAAGTCCACACTTCAGAGATGGTTTTCTCAAGCATTTCTATAATTTGCATCCTGACTCAACATCAGGAGCTTTGCAACTAATTAGCATAATGGATTGTAAAAATTGACCCCTATTGGTGAAACTAGTAGTCTTCAAACTGTGAGGATTATTTTAAACAGTTTTTAGAAACTCCACACACTTGTTATGGCCAGCACATAAGAATTAAGTGAGTGGTTGTCTTTTATACTCTTATGCTTGGACACAAAGGACTTGCTCCTTAGAAACTACTTTTGGGGCAACTTTTGATTTCCTGCGTCTGCCTAATTCAACTGTTAGTCTTTTATCATGTAACTCTGGTGAGTTTTTAAAGTGTGTTTCTAATGTAAGACAAAATTGGGCATTAAACTGTTTCTTCCTTTACTTATGAATACCTGTAATATGGAAGAATAGGATCTGAGATTTCCTTTTTATTTGACTGGTACTGTGATTAGTGGGGAGTGACTAACCTGATTTAGCTATAATAAATGACAGCTACTTATATGTGTGTCACTATGGGCTAATGTATCAGACTACAAAGTTATTTGAACTGCAAGATCAGTGGTTCTAGCTCACCAGCTACTCCTTGGAAGCCCTATACAGGGTCTCTATAGGTCAGAATCAACTTGAAGGCACTTAACAACAACAACTTATCTATTTTTT
>NW_006411820.1:0-1109 GCF_000296735.1 Chrysochloris asiatica
TTTGAACTGCAAGGTTGGTAGTTCAAGCTCACCAGCTGCTCCTTGGAAACCCTATACAGGGTCGCTATGGGTCGTAATCGACTCGATGGCGCTTGACAACAACAATCATTGTTAGGTGCCATTGGGTTAGTACCAACTCATAGCAACCCTGCCCAGTTCTGCACCAACCTCACAATCGTTGCTGTGTTTGAGCCCATTGCTGCTACCACTGTGCCAATCCATCTCATTGAGGGTCTTCCTCTTTTTCTCCAACTCTCACCATTATCAAGCATGATATCCTTCTCCAAAACTGCTCCCTCCTGATAATATGTCAGAAATATGAGAGAAAAAGTCTGGCCATCCTGGCTTCCAAGGAGCTTTCTGACTGTATTTCTTCCAACACAGATTAGTTTGTTCTTTTGTCAGTCCATGGTACTTTTAATATTCTCCTCCAACATCTTAACTCATGTGCATCACTTCTTCTATTGTCTTTCTTATTCACTGTCTAACGTTCACATGCATATGAGGTTATTGAAAATACCATGGTTTGGGTCAGGCGCACCTCAGTCCTCAAGCTGACATCTTGGCTCTTCAACACTTTAAAAAAAAAATGAGCCAGACAGTCCTATAGTTAAAGCAGCCAAAATTGTAACTAATGTCTTACTGCGCTTTATTGGGGATCAGAGCTGTACTGATATACTGGATACTTACAACAAAATTAAAGCAGAAGAAATAAATAGTACTGATACAGAGGAGGATATGGAAATGGTTGATTTAGATTCAGATGGTCCTGGTACTTGATCTGGAAGAAGAGTCAAATGCCGAGGCAGAAGACAATCTTTAAAGTGTAATCCTGATGCTTGGAAAAAACAATGTGAAGAGCTATTGAGCCTCATTTATGAACATGAAGACTCAGAGACATTTCAACAGCCAGCCGATCATCTTTCTTACCCAGGCCATCAAGAGCAAGAAGGAGAATCTTCAGAGTCAGTGGTTCCTGAGCGACAAGAAGACCCATTTATTTCTGAGGATTATCAAGATGTTATAGACAATCCTATGGACTTCAGCACTGTGAAGGAAACTTTGGAAGCAGGAAACTATACTAGTCCTCTGGAATTTTATAAGGATGT
>NW_006411820.1:1524-9835 GCF_000296735.1 Chrysochloris asiatica
TTCATCAGGTTTCAGTGGATTTAGTCGAAGTGCAAATAACCATGATCCGGGTAAAGCCAAATCATTCAGGAATAGAGTTTTGCCAGTTAAACAAGATCGCCCTCTTGATGAAGGGAAAAAAAAAAGTCTTCTGTAGCAGATTTGCCTAAGGCAATAAATAATTTGATTTCTTGATTGCTGCTTCCATGAGTGTTGACGGTTAATCTGAGCAAAATGAAGTCTTTGACAACTTCAATCTTTTCTCCATTTATACAGATGTTGTTTATTAGTACAATGGTGAGGATTTTTTTTTTCTTTACATCGAAGTGCAACCAATACTGAAAACTGTGGTCTCTGATCTTCATCAGTATTTTTAAGTCCTCTTCAAGCAAGGTTGTATCATCTGCATAGCACAGTTTGTTCAATCCTGATTCCACTTTCTCTTCATATAATCCAGCTTCTTGGATTATTTGTTCAGTTTACAGATTGAATAAGTATGGTGAAAGAATACAACCATGATACACACATTTCCTAATTTTAATCCAGTCAGTATTCCCTTGGTCTGTTTGAACTGCCTCTTGGTCTATGTACAGGTCCCTCATGAACACAATCAAATGTTCCAGAATACTCATTCTCTGCAATGTTGCCCATAGCTTGTCATGATCCACACAATCAAAATTGTTTGCATAAAACACAGGTAAGCATTTTTCTGGTACTCTCTGTTCTCAGCCAAGATCCATCTAATTCAGCAATGATAGCCCTCATTCCATGACCTCATCTGAATCTGGTTTTAACCTCTGGAAATTCTCTATCAATGTATGGTTGCAGCTGTTTTTGGTATTCTCTTTAGCAAACTTTTACTTGCAAGCGATATTAATGATATTCTCCAATTTCTGCATATTGTTGTGTCAGCTCTCTTTGGAATGGACACAAATAACTATCTCTTCCGGTCAGTTGTTCAGGTAGCTGTCTTCCAAAAATCCTGGCATAGATGAGTGAGTGCCTCCAGTGCTGCATCAGTTTATTGAAAGATTTCAATTTGCATTAATCAATTCCCAGTGCCTTGTTCTTTGCCAATACCTTCTACGCATCTTGGACTTTGGCTTCAAGATCATTGAATTCCTTCAGGATCATTGGCTCTTGATCATATGCTATCTCTTGAAATGGTTGAATATCAACCATTTGTTTTTGGTACAGTGACTCTGTGTATTCCTTCCGTCTTCTGTTGATGCTTTCTGCATCATTCAATATTTTGCCCAAGAATCCTTCAATATTTCAAGTTGAGACTTGATTTTTTTCTTCAGTTCCCTCAACTTGAGAAATGCTGAGCATGTTCTTCCCTTTGGGTTTTCTAACTCCAGATCTTTGCATATTTCATTATAATATTTGACTTTGTCTTCTTGAGCTGACCTTTGAAATTTCTATTCGACCGTTTTACCTCATTCCTCCATTTGCTTTAGCATCTCTATGCTGGAGAGCAAGTTTCAGAGTCTCAAGTGGTAAAGTACAGCAACACAATTCCAATAAAGAATAATAGCCCAGACCCTTAAGGAATGAAGGTTCGGGTCACCCCCACCAAGTAAACAACCATGACCAACTGAGGTGCTTGCCAAGGGCAAGGGGAATTTGGACTGGATGGTGAAAGAAGATCATTCTAAATACCAGCAAGGGCCATATGGCCAATTGCAGAAATGAGGACTGGAATTGTTATGAATACTTGTTTTCCCTGTATATATCTATATGTACATCAAATATTTTTCCTCTGTTGAATTAAAAACTCAAAGATGTAAACGGGGTCAATGTGTTTTTGGTTGTACGTGTTTTAGTTGTGTCATGCTAGGCACAAGTATGACTTTATAATGTATTTAGTGATTTGGTATGGTTTAAGGAGATGTGCCTAGGTGCCTAGTTGACAAGTGAACTCTGCTAGTTAAGGTTTTGTGTCAGCTGAACTGGGTCACGATTCTCAGTGATTTGTCTGATGAGATGTAGTTTTCCCTCATGATGATTTAAGATGATGCTAAGGTCTGCTATAAGCAGTCAGTCTAGTGAAGGGAAGCTTTCTCAGGTGTGTGGGCTGCTTCAAGATGTGAGGCTTTCTTTCTCTCTGCTGGGTCTGGATCTTGTATCTAGCTTGTCCTTCAACCTCTGGTTCTTTGGACTTGAGCCAGTGACCTGTTGATCCTAGGAGTTGTCAGCAATCTGCCTTCTTACCTACCGTACCTGCTTGTGTCTGACCTGCCGATCTTCGTTCATCAGCCCTGCAGCTACGTGAGTCAGAAGCCTCCAGCCTGACATCTGACCCAAGGACTTGGGATTTTCCCACCTCTACAACTGTGGGAGTTGCTTCATTGATATAAGCTCATCTTTATATTTACATGTACAAGATAAGCACTGGACCGCAAGGTCAGTTTGGACTGCAAGGTTACCAGTTCAATCTCACCAGCCTCTCCTCGGAAACCCTATACAGGTTTATTATTATTAAGTAATGTTATAATTCAGAATGTCATTAAACCAAATGAGGTTTAAAATGATCTCATATTAAAAATGAATATTAAATCCTATATGGAAGCAACTCGATGGCACTTAACAATAACAGACAACAAAGCTCCACTGGTTTTACTTCTCGAGAGAACCCAACCTAAGAAAACAGCCTTATAATAAAACTCCCAAAGGAGAGAATAGGAAAGAAATGAAAGGGAGAAAAGTATGCTCATTTCCTTTCAAAAGAAAAATAAGAATATCCTAGGGAAGAAGCGGCCTATGTCTTCAGAATGCAAGCGCTCCTGAGGTGACAAGCAGACTATTTTGAAGAAAAATTCACACCTATGAATTTCATGGTGAAATTTTAAAATGCCAAAGAAAACAATGAGGATTCCTACAGGGGAATGAGAATCAGTCTGGCATCTGACTTTTTCCTCAACAGCATCAGTTGCCCGAAGAAAGTAAAATTCTGAGGGAAAACAAGGTATCAGTAAGATGTGAGGACAAAATTAAGGCCTTTTAAAACCCATGAAAAAGTCTTCCATGAACCCTTTCTGAAAAATGTGCTTCAAAAGATGTACTCCAAAATATAAAGGAAGAAAGTGGTAAACAGAAGAGTTAGGAAGGAGGAATGGAACGACGGATACAAAGGAAAGAGCGCCCACAGTGAGTGTATGCATGAGGCTGAGAAAGCGGTCTACCCAAACTGTAATCTGAAATCAGTAAAACCATGATGACGCTGGAGAGCTTGGTGCTAAGGACCTAACTAGAGAAGGTCAAGGAGAAGCCATAAAAACAAAGCCAAAACCAAAACTAACTAAAGCTGTCCAAAAACCTTAAGCTCCAAATATGAAACAAGCTTAAACATGGCATAGTTTTGAACAATGTCTGGCATGTGATCAATGAGACTTCATTTCCCCCTACTTGCTGTCTCTCCCTCTCTCTCTCTCTGACACACACACACTCACACTCACACTCACAGATGGGTTATTTCTCCTTCGAGAAGCACAGATTTGGTAACGGAGCTTTGCATTTCTCTCTCTACTGGTGAAATACTATAGCAACGGCACCGAAACAGTTTTCTTTAGTTACAAACTACATGAAGGATTTGTTGTTATTACCTGCCATCTAGTCAGTTAAGGAGCTCTGGTAGCGTAGTGGTTACAAATCGGGCTGCGAACCTCAAGGTCACCAGTTCGAAACTACCAGCTGTTCCGCAGGAGAAAGAGGAGGCCTTCTGCTCCCATAAAGATTTACAGCCTCGGAAACCCTGTACAGGGTCGCTATGAGTCAGAACCGACTCCATGGCACATAGCAGCAACAACTAATCAGTTATGACTCCTAACAACCCTATACAGAGTTTTCTGAGGAGCAGCTGGTGAGTTTGAACTGCAACCTTGATATTCAAACCAACCTTAAGGTCCAGTGCTTATCCTACAGTGCCACACCAGGACTCCACATTAAAGGCAACTTCCTTTAAATATATAATGGTAGAACATGCAAAAATATAATAGTAGAACTAAGAAATTGGGAGGGGAAGGTGGGACTTGACGCAGGAACATAAGTTTGCTCACCTGCATAGCAGGCACTCTCTAAGGCTGTTGAAACCAAAAGGAAGATTTGATAGTAATTAAAATATGAAGGTAACTAGTCACATCAGTTCTAAAAATAAACACGACCAATGAAACTGATCAGAGGCCAAAGAAAGGGAGGAGAAATATAAGTGTGCTATACTATTTATCATAGAAGGGGACCAAAAGATACTGTCCAGAATTAGTCAATCCATCAATAAGGCATATGCCTGCTATTTGGAGTTTTGATGCTGGTCACCAGAACAAGTAAAGCAGAAAAGAAGTAGAGTTGGGTATGTGTAACAGGAAAGAAAAAGTACAGTTTTTAAATCTCATTTGGTTTAATAACATTCTAAATGTTTTTAAATTGTGAATCTGTTTTATAATAAAAGCAATTTCTTTTATAGACACATTTGAAAAAGACAATTCATTCAAAAGGATTCATTGCTAACAGGGAATTTCACTACCTAATTTCTAGCTTCTTTTTATCTGTGGTTCTGAGCCTTGCTGCATATAAGAATCACTGTGTACCTTTCTATAGTTGTTAACTGTCAACAGATTGGTTCTGACTCATAGCCACCCAAGGAGCAACTGCTGGGTTTGAACCACCAACGCTGTGGTTCACAGTGCAGTGCTTATCCTATAGCACCATACCAGGATTCTATGTAACTTTTAGCACTCCATTTGAAATTCCAGTTCAAACTCTCTGGGGTAAATGATGTTGATAAGTGCCGTCGAGTCAGTTCTGACCCATAGTGACTCTGTATAGGGTTTCCAAGGAAAGGCTGGTGGGTTTGAACTGCCAACCTTGTGGCTCAAACCGATTTTGCAGTCCAGTGCACTAACCCACAGTGCCAGATTTTTAACTTCCCAGGTGTGGCTTTACTTTCAGACTCCTGAATCTGAATCCTTGCCTATCACTCTTTGCTCTTCCAAATGAGACCACTCCTCTGTGCCCAGGAATCTGTGGTTGGGACTTTACTGTGCGAACTTCCTTAGACATTATAGGCTGGTCTACAAAGTGTCCCCACTTCTCCGCAATATCCCTTGGGCCCCTACCATAGTAAGAGGGCCCTGAACAGTGCAAGCTGGGGACTTCACGCAGAGTACTCTGGGGAAGAACCAGGCAGAGCAGTGATCTGAACCAAGGGGGAAAAAACACACCAAACCCCCGACTCCATAGTAACATCAACTGACATCATCAACCAGTACAGACCAAGGGCGGAAAAAATACACCAAACACCAGACTCCATAGTAACATCAACTGACGTCATCAACCAGTACAGACCAAGGGGGGAAATATACACCAAACACCAGACTCCATAGTAACATCAACTGACATCATCAACCAGTACAGACCAAGGGGGGGAAAAAGTACACCAAACACCAGACTCCATAGTAACATCAACTGACGTCATCAACCAGTACAGACCAAGGGGGAAAAAAACACACCAAACACCAGACTCCGTAGTAACATCAATTGACGTCATCAACTAGTACAGAAACAACCCAATCATCATTGTTTAGACTCACTGTATACAGACACATTCTTCTCCCTACATGCTAGCATTAGATGACACAGAATTTTAACACCCAATCCTCACTATTGTGCATGGACTTCTACATGTGTGACACTGTCCAAACTGAGATTTCTGGGGTCAATCTCAGTATGTAAGTTCCCTAGTTATGCCTTGTCTGATCAACCTGGCTTCTGCTACCTCTTCTCAAAATCTGGCCTGTGTCCCTGGGAGCTGCTCTTATCACTGGGCTAGAAGGATGTGAAACATGCCTATCCTTTGTGGCCTCATAATAGAAACCTTGTTATGATAAGCCAATGGCAACTGAGAAGGAACAGGGAGGCTCATCTAAACTCAAACACCTGTGGACACACCAACTTGCCCAAGTCAAAATGAAGACATAATGGTAAAGATGTGGATTATGTACTTCTTGTATTTTCTTATCTGGAACAGCAGACTTCTAGGAAAAAAGTTCAGGAGGAGGAATCCTGTCATTCTAATTAGTTGTTCACCAACAAATACCAAATTGGTACTAACTCGTAGTGACCTTGTTGTATAGGGTTTCTGAGAAGTTAGCCTCATCTTTCTACTGTGGAGCAGCTGGTGAGATCAAATTGCCAACCCTGTGTTTCCACAGTCTAGTGTTTAACCTTCAGTGCCATTGTACTCCACAAACATCCTTTTTTGTGTCTGTGTGTGAATTATGTGGGTTTACATGGGAGAACATCAGTTTTACATTGATCCTAAATATTTTGTTTCATTGCAATGATCACAATCCCCTCCATGCATCATCAAATAACCAAAGGGTACACCCCACAGCCCCCTCCCCCGATCCGGCTGTCAGCACACAGCCCTTCTCCCTCCCTGAGTCTAGTGTCCCCAGCCACTCCATCTGTCCACGTCATCATCTCTGTCCACGTCATCATCTCTGTTTCCATCCCTGGTGTCACTGCCTCTCTGGGTAGGGTCCCGCTCTCCATTCTTCTCACTTGATGGGACCTCCATTCCTAGGCTGCAAAATCATTTATTCCCTCCTTTTGTCAAAAAACATCTACCTCTATATTTCCTACCGTCACAGTCAGTCCTGATGGCAGTTATTCACTATTGTACCACAAGAGTCTTATCCCCATTTCCTTTCCCCAGCCCGGTCCCAAAAGACTGGAAATCATTCAGTGGAGGTTCTACCTACCCTTGCCCCATCTGGAACTAGACTCCCTCTTGAAAACTTGTGAGCCAGTCACTTCTTGCCTTTATAGCTCCCCTCACCCCCATTTTGGGTAGCCAACGTCTTAAGTTGCCCATCCCTGTCAACCCTGTGTACCGAGGGGTTAGGAGTGATACTTGCTGTAAAGATTTGTTCCCTTTTTTGAGCTACTACATCCATAAGTATAGGTAAAGTTCATCAAATTGTAGTGGGTTACTATTTTTTTCCCCCCTCTTCTTTCTTCTTCTAGTCGAGTTCTGATCATCCAGCTATTGAAGACAGGTCAAGTGGGTACTATCTGTAAGTATGGGTGTTCTTGTGCATCTCCCCTCACTTCATATCAGCTGGATGCTTCACTCTCCGCTCTAGTCCTCTGTGGCCATGTCACTTTCTCTGGGCCCAGGAGTCCCCAGGTCATGCTGTAACTGCTGGCCAAACAGGTCTCCACCCGGGTTCACAGGAGTCTGTTGAATGTGGTTGGACTTAGATCCCAACTTCATTGCTATTTTTGCCCCCTCTTCCCCTTATAGGTGACCAACGTAGTCACCAGCCAGACCAAAGTCCTGCTTGTGTATTCCCCTTGAGTCTTAGTCTTGGAAGGGTATTTACTCTGAGGGGACCTGACCACTTTCTTGATCTTTCTTGATGGCTCCCGGGCGAACAGCTTACTTGTTCTTGTAGTAATTAATCATACTGCCGTTATTGTTTCTGATTTTTCCTACTGGTCTTTCTTCACAAAGTATCTTCTGTTCTTCTAGCCACTCCAGGCTGGTCTACTCATACTTTCCAGTGGAAATTTCCCACCTCAGACTATTCTGGGTGGGATTCTGGTTTCCACCTATGGTCTTATGCAAGGCAAAAGCTCCACAGGAGGTCTCTTTCACTGGGCAATTTCTAGCCCCCTTTAAGGTATTCCAATCAGTTGTAGGCCGAAGACGGACTTCCAAGCTTCTTATTGTGATATTTCTAGCTATTCCTTGACCCCCACCCCAAGTGTCTATTTCACAATGGTAGGCAAGGGAAACCAAGATTCAAAAGACAGCCAAGCATCTTAACATTATTCCCTTCTTTTATCATGTCAAACCATGCCTCAATCCCTGTATCCCAAAGCCCTGTTGTTCCAAGGTTGTTCATACATCATCATTTACCTCTGTCCCACTTAGCCCATGCAAACCTGCCTAACTCTTCTCCCATCCACCTTATTCTTTCATTCCCCTCCCCCTTTTTGTGTTTGTCCACCTCCCCACCCTAGCACCCAAGTTTTCCTGTGTCTATTCCCTACCCTGTGCTCTATTTTACCCTCCCTCCCTCCCCTGCTCTCATCCCATACATCTTGATGATCAGTAATTATATATAGCTTTGTTTTCTTTTTTTTTTTTTTTCCATTTTGGGTGGATTCATTTTCTTAGTCTTTTACAATAATGGTCCTATGCAGTATTTCTCCTTTTGTGACTGACTAATTTCATTCGACTTTCGTTATTGAAAGATTCACTGGGCAAATTATTGAATGATGCAGAATGCATCAAGAAAAGATGGAAGGAATACACAGAGTCATT
>NW_006411820.1:9935-10625 GCF_000296735.1 Chrysochloris asiatica
ATGCAAGGCAAAAGCTCCACAGGAGGTCTCTTTCACTGGGCAATTTCTAGCCCCCTTTAAGGTATTCCAATCAGTTGTAGGCCGAAGACAGACTTCCAAGCTTCTTATTGTGATATTTCTAGCTATTCCTTCACCCCCACCCCAAGTGTCTATTTCACAATGGTAGGCAAGGGAAACCAAGATTCAAAAGACATCCAAGCATCTTAACATTATTCCCCTCTTTTATCATGTCAAACCATGCCTCAATCCCTGTATCCCGAAGCCCTGTTATTCCAAGGTTGTTCATACATCATCATTTACCTCTGTCCCACTTAGCCCATGCAAACCTGCCTAACTCTTCTCCCATCCACCTTGTTCTTTCATTCACCTCCCCCTTCTTGTGTTTGTCCACCTCCCCACCCTAGCACCCAAGTTTTCCTGTGTCTATTCCCTACCCTGTGCTCTATCTTACCCTCCCTCCCTCCCCTGCTCTCATCCCATACATCTTGGTGATCAGTAATTATATATAGCTTTGTTTTCATTTTGGGTGGATTCGTTTTCTTAGTCTTTTACAAAAATGGTCCTATGCAGTATTTCTCCTTTTGTGACTGACTAATTTCACTCGACTTTCGTTATTGAAAGATTCACTGGGCAAATTATTGAATGATGCAGAATGCATCAAGAAAAGATGGAAGGAATACACAGAGTCAT
>NW_006411821.1:0-9842 GCF_000296735.1 Chrysochloris asiatica
ATCAGAAGGAGCTCTGGTAGCGTAGTGGTTACGAATTGGGCTGCTAACCTCAAGGTCGGCAGTTCGAAACTACCAGCTGTTCCGCGGGAGAAAGATGAGGCTTTCTGCTCCCATGAAGATTTATAGACTTGGAAACCCTGTACAGGGTCGCTATGACTAGGAACTGACTCCACGGTTCTTAACAACAAAGCATGAATCAGAACCTACTCAATGGCACCTAACTATAACAACAACAGTCCAGGCCAGATAAAGCTGGGCTGATAAGCAGAGTTGTATCCCTCACCTACTACCCCAGCCAAAATGGGGGCCATGAACCCAGCCAGGAATCAGTCTGGGGTTTTAATATTGGCGGATGCTGATGAAGGCTAACTGACAGAACACCCAGACTAGTGAAACTTCTCAGGGACATTGATACCTTGACATTATGCCAGTAACATCCACATCTGTCTACACACCACCTGGTTTCTCTCCCCATCCCCCCCCAAAAAAACTTTCCTCAGAGCAGCCAGGAAAGTTGTTGCAGGGTAACTGGGGTCTGCACAGGCAAGGAGGGCATTCCGAAGGGTGGGAGTAGGGGGCGGGACTGAATGTCCAGAACCCATACCCAGTGGAAGTGCAGAGGAGACATGGCACATGTGATAACACTGGATGTTGCTGTTTAGTTTTGGCCTCTAGAGTCACAGAGCCAGAGGTTTGAACGCTGACTCTGCTACTTCCTAGTTGAATGATCTTAGGACAGTCACTTGGCCTCTCAGAGGTTCAGTGTTTCCATCTGTAAAATGGGGCTAACCAGTGGCGTTATTAATTTGGTGTCAACATACATAGTTACTCATGATGCCGCATACCTCCTTCCTTCCAGGGACTTCCTCCTGTACCACACCACTCAGAGTCCTTGGTGACGTTTGTTAGCAATTTTAATCATAAAATAATACGTGGTAGAGTTAGTTGCACAATGCTTAAGTGTTATATTTCTTAGATAGTATGGATACTAAAAACAGAATGACAACCTTTCTACACTGAATTAAAACCTTTTTAGTTATCAATTATTAGTAACTAAACAGAAGCCTTTTTTGTCTCCTTCTTTTCCTTTAATTACTACTTACTTTCAAAATTGTTATCGATCGAGGTTCACGAGTACTACTTACAGTACTATAGCTCCACCAGATAGATTGACAAACTCAGCAACTCTGAAAACACTGGCACCAACAAAAACAACAGCACGTGTTTGTAGTTTGTTCTGACAAAACCACATAATTCGAAGTGTCATCGTCATTGGATAATAATGATAGTTCTCACAAGACTGCATTTGTTGTTGTTGTTGTTGTTGTTAGGTGCCATCAAGTCAGTTCTGACTCCTAGTGACCTTACACACACCACAACAAAACATTACCTGATCCTGCATTACCTCACAATTGTGTCTGAGCCCATTGTTCCTGTGACCGTGCCAATCCATCTTATTGGGGGCTTCCTCTTTTTTGCTGGCCCTCCTCTCTTCCAAGCATGATGTTCTTCTCCTAACAATGTGTTAGGTCCCTCCTAACAATGTGTCCAAAGTAAAAGAAATGCAGTCTGGCCATCCTGGCTTCTAAGGAGCATTCTGGTTGTACTTCTTCCAATACAGATTGGTTTGCTTTTCCTGCAGTTCATGGGTACTTTTAATTTTCCTCTCCAGCACCATAATTCAAATGCACCGATTCTTCTACGACCTTCTTTATTCAGGGTCCAACTTTAACTTTTATGAGGCAATGGAAAATACCAATTGGCTTGGGTCAGGTATACCTTAGTCCTCAAAGTGATGATATCTTTGCTCTTGAACACTTCAAAAGGTCTTGTGCAGCAGATTTGCCTAATACAGTACATAATTTGATTTCTTGACTGCTGCTTTCATAAGCACTGACTGTTGATCCAAGTAAAATGAAGTTTTTGGCTTCAGTCTTTTCTTTGTTTATTATGATGTCATTTACTGTAAGGAATTTCCCCCCCCCCCCTTTGCATTGAGGTGCAATCCATACTGAAGACTATATTCTTAGATCTTGATCAGTAAGTATTGCAAGTCTTCTTAGCTTCCAGCAAGCAAGGTTGTGTCATCTGCATATTGCAGGTTGTTACTGAGTCTTCCTCGTTCTTCATATAATCCAGTTTCTCGGATTTTTTGCTCAGCATACAGAGTCAATAAGTATAGTGAAAGGATACAACCTTGACGCACACCTTTCTGATTTTAAACCATTCACTATCTCCTTGTTCTGTTATAACCATTGCCTTTTGTTCTATGTACAGGTTCCTCATAAGCACAATTAAGTGCTGTGGAATCCCCATTCTTCGCAATGCTATCTGTAGTTTGTTATGATCTGCACAGTAAAATGCCTTTGTTGTTGTTAAGTGCCATCGAGTCAGTTCCAACCCATAGCGACCCTCTATAGGGTTTCCAAGGAGCAGCTGGTGAGCCTGAACTGCCGACCTTGCGGTTTAAGCCGACTTTACAGTCCAGCGCATTAACCCACAGCACCACTTCCTGATATTCTCTGCTTTTAGTTGAGATTATATGGCATCATCAGTGATGTCCTTTGTTCCACATCCTCAACAGGGAGTGGCTTGAATTTCTGACTGCTGCCTGCTAATATACTGCCGCGTTTGTTTTGAATTCTCTTTAGCAAAGTTTTACTTGCACGTGATGCTAATGATATTGTTCAATGATTTCTGCACTTTGTGGAGCCAACTTTCTTTGGAACGTGCACAAATATGGGTGTCTTCCAATTAGTTGGTTAGGTGCCTGTCTTCCAAATTTTTTGACATAGATAAGTGAGTTCCATCAGTACTGCATCCGTTTGTTGAAACATTTCAGTTTGTATTCGGTCAATTATTGGAGCCTTGTTTTTGACTAATGTCTTCCGGGCAACTTGGATGACTTCCTTCATACCATCAGTTCTTAAAATGACTGAACATCAACCAGTTCTTTTTGGCACAGTGACTCTGTGTATTCCTTCCAGCTTCTTTTGGTGCTTCCTGCATCATTCATTATTTTGCACAAAGAATCCTTCAATATTGCAAATCAAGGTTTGAAGGTTTCTTCAGTTCTTTCAGCTTGGGAAATGCTGAGTGTGTTCTTCCCCTTTGACTTTCTAACTCTGGACCTTTGCATATTTCATTATAATATTTGACTGTCTTCTCAGGATGCCCTTTGGAATTTTCTGTTTAGCTCTTTATCTATCATTTTATCCAGTCGTATTAGAAGGTTCCATTAGTAAATTACCATAGAGTTTTAGCCTTGTAACTTTACTGTAGCTGGACTTATGACAAATGGTTTTGTTGTTATAACTAAATTTAAGGATAGTTTTTATTTAAAAAAATGATACATTTCTGCTGAAACACTGGACATCAACTTTATCAGTAGTCATTTTGGTGCCTGACTCCCTGCATCTCCCTAGTCATGCCACTGGAGTTAACCTTACCTAACTTGTAAGGTGGCTATAACGTTCAGAGGTGTCAGGCATATAGCAAGTGCTCAAAAGCCAATTCTATGAAGTCACTGTATACAGAGAGAACATGTAAGGGGCATGTAGTGAGGGAACCAGCATTGGGTCCTGCTGTGGCACTGTAGGATAAGCATTGGACCTCAAACCCACTGGAAGCTCCTCGAAACCCTAGAGAGGGGCACCGTGAGTCGGAACCAACTCGCCAGCACTTAACAGCAATTATGTGTCAAGAGTCCCTTGATGATGCAGATGGTTAGGCACTTGACTACTAATTAAAAGACTGGTGGTTCAAAACCATCCAGATGCACCATAGAAGAAAGGCCTGGTGATCTTCTAAAAGGTCTTCTAAAAGGTCACAACCTTGAAGACTTTATGGAGATCTTCTACTCTGATACACGTGGAGTTGCTGTGTATCAGTATCGACTCAAAGGCAACTGGTTTTGTTTTTTTGAAACTTTCTGTCAGACCCAGTGCCAGGTGGGTATTATCAATGCCACACTGCTGGACCTGAGTGCTGGCTCAGTGGAGAGTTAGATGGTCTGCATTTACCATGCCTAGGGGCTGGCTTCGTCAAGGAGCCCTGCTGATGCTCTAGGATGCACATTGGACTGTGAGCTGCAAGGCTGACGATTCAAACCCACCAGCTGCTCCATGGGAGAAAGGCAAGGCTGTCTGCTCCCGTAAAGGTTTGCAGTCTCAGCAATCCTATGTAACGTCGCTATGAGTCTGAATTGACTCTGTGGCAGTAGGTTCGTTTTCTTCTTTAGAGGCTTCATGACCATGTCCCCCTCTTCCTCCCTTCCTCTCATCAAAACAGGCCCCAGAGAAGACTCTGACATTGTCCCAATCCCCCATGGAGACATCCAGTTCCCAGATCACTGCACTGGGGGTGTGAACAGCCAAAGACAGGTTTTGTCTCCTATCAGGAGACCTCACCTCAGGTAAAGAATTTCAGGCATCCACACAGCAGATAAGAGAGGCATTCAAGGCCCAAGGGAACCATCAAGATACTGAAACCAAGCCATGGGCCTCCCCTTCTCTGCTTTTATATATACCTGACGTTGCCCATCAATGTATCTGAGGGGCACTGGGACTGGCCCTCCCAGCTACACTTCTCAGTGCTACAAGTTCCACCATTAGACTTGCAGGTTTGGTTTATCTCAAGTCACCTGTAAAGTACAGGGTCTTCCAGAAGTAGTCATGAAGCAGACTGACTCACCCCACTGTATTACCAGACAACTTTTCTCTCCTGGGAAGGGACCTGGCCTTTGTTTCCTCAGGATCCTGTAACACAATACTACAAAGCATGTATGTGTTGGGGTGCATGTGGGGAGCTTTAAAGAACAGAATTTTATTGTCCCGTAGTTCTGGAGGCTAGGAGTATGAATTTAGGGCTACACAAAGCCAATCTCCCTCAGTTTGCTCTAGGGAAGTTCTTTCTTTATCTCCTCCAACTTCTGGTAGCCCCAAGTGTCTCTTGGCGGCCCTTGGCTTGTAGATATATCTTCCCAGGCATCTTCCCTTTGTGTCTGTGTCTCGTGTCTGGTGTCTCCTTTTTTAAGATGCCACTAGGGTGTACTAAAGAGCTCTGGTAGCGTAGTGGTTATGAATCAGGCTGCGAACCTTAAGGTCAGCAGTTCGAAACTACCAGCTGTTCCTTGGGAGAAAGATGAGGCTTTCTGCTCCCGTAAAGATTCACAGCCTCGGAAACCCTGTACAGGGTCGCTATGAGTCGGAACCGACTCCACGGCACATAACAACAACAGGGTGTACTAGGATTCACCCTACCCAACATCATTGCTAACATCTTCAAGTATTTCCAAACAAGGTCATATTTAGGTACAGGCTCAGGACTTCAACATCTCTTTCTCAGGAACATGCAATCTATAACAATTTATTTACAAAAGAGAGAGGAGAGGAAGGAAAAGAAAGAGTGGGAGTCTGTGTTCAATGGCACAGATTAGTATTAAAGAAGGACAAGGGTCAACTGAGGGACCCTGGACGAAGGTATCACTTCCGGTATTAATGAGTGTTTTCCCACCACTGAAACACAGTTTTAGTTTTTACTGTAACCCTTCACCTGAAAACTTTCAACTGCCACTGCTTTGGGAGCTTCTCCATTCTTCCTCACACTGGGCTTACACGCCTTCTTTCCACAGCTGGGGAAGCTGCTCTTCAAAATCTTCTATCCGAATTCTTTCTGAATTTCAGCTTCCCTCCTCAATTCCCTAGTACTCCCTCTATTTTGTTCTGTTCTGGTCACCCTGAGGTCTGCCAGAGTTCTCTTCAGGGAGGTAACAAGGCATAGCCTCCCAGACTCAGCTAAGCACCTTGTTCCCTCTCTCAACTTCACATCAAGCCTGATGCCATAAGTCATATACCTCCCTGGGTGGATAAGAATAGGACATGATCAGGAGACTATCTCAGCCCAGATATTCAGAAGTGATAGGTCCAGGCAGGCACCATACACCGGCTCTGCTGGGCCTGTGTATGGTTGCTACATTTCCACTCATGCTGTTCCTTTTTGAGGATGTTTTCATTTCTCCATGAAAGTCTTGATTGCCTGAAGCCTGGAACTGTGGCTCTCCCCTCAGATTGGAAGTTTCCTGAGCTCATAGACTGATAAACCCCCTGAGACTGGGGCTCCCCAAGGGTAGGCCTGTGTTTCCCCCTCAGACTGGGGCTCCCTGAGGGCAGAACTGTGTCTCACCTCAGACTGGAGTTCCCTGAGGGCAGGGCATTATCTCTCCTCAGACTAGGGCTCCTTGAGGACAGGGCTGTATCATTCCCCCTGAGACTAGGGCTGCCTCTCTTCCTTTCCCTCAGGAACTCAATGTCACCTTTGCTCCCAAGGTCTGTTCAGCCGGTGGCAGGGAGGTGGGTCCTGAGTCTTGAAAAACAAATCAGATATGGCATCAGGTGGCTGTGGGTTTGGCAGGGCCACCGCTGGTCATCATCAGACCTTGTCAGCAGTGTGGCTTAAGGCTGGCAGTGTTGTTGGTGTTGTTAAGTGCCGTTGAGTCTGTTCTAACCCATAGTGACCCTGTGTAGGGTTTCCGAGGAGTGACTGGTGAGGTTGAACCGCTGACCTTATGGTTCAAACTGGCCTTGCAGTCCAGCACATTAACCCATAGCACCACATTTGTTGTTGTTGTGAAGTGCCGTTGAGTCGGTTCCGACTCATAGTGACCCTGTATAGAATATCTGAGGAGCATTCACATTAGGGTTATGGAAATGGGCTAGCCTCATCTCATTTCAGAGATGTGGATTCATCATACTGTATCCTATGGCAGGTAAGAAGAGGAAAGGGTGGGACTGGGTGACTTCCCAACTTAGTGATGTCCTTTCCTGTTCCTGGACCAACGAGGCATATGACAGAGGCAGAAGTGTGTGTGTGTGGTGAGCAGGTAGGAGAGCATGACTGACTCAGAGGGGTCAGTTCTGGGGAGCAGGAATGACCCCAGGATGGGGAGGAATGAGAGGCATCTGTGGAGACTTTGGCTCAGCTCGTTCCCTGTGTCCCCATCCCCAGTGCTTCAGGGCCATGTGTACCGGTTCTGCACAGCCGAGGGCCAGTGGCTACACAGGGACAACTCTAGCCAGCCTTGGAGGGACCTGTCGGAATGTGAGGAGTCCAAGCCAGGGGAGAGAGTGAGTACAGCAGGGGAGTCCGATCCATGGAGGGGGCTTCTGGGGGGCTTTGCAGCTCAGCCTTTCAGGACAAATGGGGTGTGTGTTCACCTCTCTGGCCTTGGAATCCCAAGGACCATCACCATAGCTTATTCTCTTTCCTGGCTCTGAGATCCCCAGTGGGGCCTCATGGGAAAGAAAGATGGGGAAGAGAGGGCGGGCTGCCCCATGTACACGTGTCCCCTGTGTGCACACAGAGCCCCCCGGAGGAGCAGCTCCTATCCCTTTACATCATCTACACGGTGGGCTATGCACTCTCCTTCTCTGCTCTCATCATTGCTTCGGCCATCCTCCTAGGCTTCAGGTAAGGGGGCTTGGACCCTGGGAGGGGGCTGCTTCTTCCTAACTGTCTGTCCATCCCACAACTAGTGAAATGAGTCTTCACACCAAGACAAAGGACCAAACGTTGGCCGACTTAAGTCATGTCAGCCCTTGCCATCAAATATGAAGTTTCAAACACAGGATACAACGTGGTATATTTAGTCTAATCTCACTAAGTAAATGTGTGCATACAGTACTACAGACACACACAGACACACACCCCTAAACGTTAACTATGGATGGTATGAAAATCCTCTTCAAAGAGGATGTGTAATTAAATCATCAGGAATTCAGAATGGGATTAGCAAAGGTCTCTGGGCTTAGAGTTTCTGCTCTCTTTGGAGTTTGTCAGCTCTTCCTTAGGTCTAGCCTAGATGAGACATTTCTTTCAGACCAGAAGAAGCTATGGACTCATGTATGAAGTTCTTGCCCCATCTTCTGTATGAATCAGGGAAACTGCATTAAAGCACATGAGGGATTCTAGGGACAGGGACCCTGGGACACCAGCCAACAAGAACAGAAAAGGTAGCATTCCCTGTGTCACCTGCAAGGCACTTGGCACAGTGCTGGTTCCAAAAAAAAAAAAAAGGCTGGGGAGTCAGTTTCGACTCACTGCACCTCATGTGCACAGAGTTGGGTTTCAATGGACGATTAATCAGAAGAAGATTGCCAGGACCTTCTTCCAAGGCACCTCCAGGTAGACTCAAACCTTTTGGTTAGCAGCTGAGTGTGTTAATCATTTGCACCATCTGGAGACTCGGCACTGAGTCAGTACTCTGTAAATGCATTCACTCTAGGAATGAGTCTTTCCTTTTGCTATAAAATATTCCTAGGATTCCAAAATCCTCCTGTAGTGACTGATATTATTACCCAATCTGAGAAATAAAACCTAATCTTTATTATGTCACAATAGAGAGGGACAGTTCTCCAGGTAACCCTTTCTGATCAGGTGCCTCTCCCCGCCTCCCCCTACCAGAGGGAACCCTCAGATGTAGCACTGGTGATTCCCATGATTTCTTTATACTTTTACTACGTGATTTTATAAGTATTTAATGTCATTGTATAAATGATAATGTGTGGTACATACTTTTTTTGTTTTGTTTTTAAGTTTTTATTGTGAATTGAGTGATAGTTTACATGGGAGAACATTGGTTTTATTTACACTCATCATTTCATGGCATTGATTACAATCTCCTCCATGCACTATCATTCAACAATATTTCTTCTAGTTTTTGGGGGTTTTTTTTGTGGGGATATGGTACATATTTTTGAAAATTGCCTTCTTTTTTGGTCTGAGATTATGTATGTAAGATTCATCCATGTTGATGCAGGTAGTTCATTATTTTATCTGCCTTTCCATACTCCATTACATAATACACTAAAATTGATGAGATACTAAAATTTTTACCAGTGATTTTTTGATGGATATTTGAAGTGTTTCCTTTTTATCTTTTTTTCTGAGTTAGAAGCCTTGTTTCAGTGAAAAGGAGACCCCTTGTAGGTACAAGTGCTTCTCTAGGGCCAACACCTAGGAGTAAAATTGTTGACTCTGAATACCTTGTGTATTTTCAAGTTTATAGATGGTATATTGCTCTCCAAAGGGGTCCTACCAATTTGCACTCTCAGCTGTAATAAATGAGAGTTATCTTTGATTAACAGCTCCCTTAGTATTTCATATTTTCAGATTTTAATTGTTGCTAATTGGAAGTGAATGAAACATCTCATTATGATGTTAATTTGCATGTCCTTGGTTCCTAGAAAGATTGAACTTTTTTCGTGTTCTGTTCTGTAGATAAGAAGCCTTGGTGGCTCTGTGGGCTGCTAACTGCAAAGTTGGCGGTTCAAACCCAACTGCTGCTCCAAGGGAGAAAGATAAGGCTCTTTGCTCCCATAAAGATTTAGTCTTGAAAACCCTGAGGAACAGTTCTACTCTGTCTTATACAGATGAACAAAATCAATTCGATGACAGTGGGTTTGGGTTTGGTTCTGTAAATTGCTTGTTCATGTCTTTTGCTCACTTTTTTATTGGGTTGTTTGTTTTGTCTTGTTGTTGTTAACAATAACAAGTGCCACTGAGTTGGTTCCAACCCATAGGGTTTCCAAGGAACAGCTGGTGAGCATGAACCTCAGACCTTGTAGTTCAAACGGCTTTACTTACAGTCCGGCGCATTAACCCTCAGCGCCACACAAGGACTCCTTGTTTTGTCTTAGGTATTCTTCATATATTCTCTTTCTGTCTGTGGAGTACTGTTTCCACTTACTTTTTTTTTTTTTTTTTCCTTTTGTGATTTTTGTTTCGAAAATCCTTCCCCACCTTGGAATCCCAAAACAGTAACCTAAGTTTCAGAGTTTTGCCTT
>NW_006411822.1:0-3232 GCF_000296735.1 Chrysochloris asiatica
AATCTCAAAATAAGAAGCATGTTAGTATGCCATAATCTAATTTACAAACTGTCCCAGATTCAGACATTAAAAAAAAAGTGTGAAACTAATCTCATCTTCCCTTCACTGTCACTATGATCAAGTGATGTCTTGATCTAGCACACTTTGGAGTTGCTAGGTGCTATCGAGTCAGCACCAACTCATAGAGACGCTATGCAAAACAGAGTGGAACACTGCCCGGTCCTGGGCCAACCTCACAATCGTTGCTAAATTTGAATCCATCGCTGCCACCACTGTGCCAATCCATCTAGTTGGGGGTCTTCTGCTTTTTCTCCGACCTTCCAGTTTACCAAACATGATCTCCTTCTCCAGTGACTGGTCCCTTCTGATAATATGTACAAAATATGAGAAACGAAGTCTGGCCATCCTGGCCTCCAAAGAGCACTTCTTCCAACACAGATCTAGTTTTTTGGTAGTCCGAAGTACTTTCAGTGTTCTCCAACACTAAAACACACAAGCATCAATTCTTCTATGGTTTTCCTTATTCACTGCCCAACTTTCAAATGCATATAAGGTTATTGAAAATAACATGGCTTGGGTCAGAAGCACCTTATTCTTCAAGCTGACATCTTTGCTCTTCAACACGTTAAAGAGGTCTTGTGCAGCAGATTTTCCTAATGCAATGCGTCATTTGATTTCTTGACTGCAGTTTCCATGAGTGTTGATGGTTGATCCAAAAAAATGAAGTCTTTGACAACTTCAGTCTTTTCTCCATTTATATGATGTTGTTTATTGGTCCAGCGGTAAGGATTTTTGTTTTCTTTATATTGAGATACAACCCATACCAAAGGCTGTGGCCTTTTGTCTTCATCAGGAAGTACTTTAAGTCCTCTTCACTTTCAGCAAGCAAGGTTGTAACATCGGCATGTTGCAGGTTGTTAATGAGTCTTCCTTCAATCCTAATGCCATGTTTTTCTTCATATAATCCAGTTTCTCGGATAATTTGATCAGCATACAAGTTGAATAAGTATGGTGAAAGAATACAGCTCTGGCACATACCTTTTCTAATTTTAAACCATTTGGTGTTCCTTTGTCCTGGTCAAACAACTGCCTCTTGGCCTATGTACAGGTTCCTAATGAGCATACTTAAGTGTTCCAGAATACTCATACTTAGCAATGTTATCCAAAGCTTGTCATGATCTACACAATCAAAAGCCTTTGCATGGTCAATAAAGCAGAGGTAAACATCTTTCTGGCATTCTTTGCTTTCAAGCAAGATCCATCTAAAGTCAGCAATGAATGATATCCCTTTGTTCCAAGTCCTCTTCTGAATCCAGCTTGAACCTCTGGAAGTTCTCTGTCAATGTATGCTTGTAGCTGTTTTTGGATCTTTAGTGAGTCATTACTCACACAGGATATCAATGATATTGTCCGATGATTTCTGCAATCCATTAGGTCACCTCTCTTTAGAATGGGTACAAGTATGGATCTCTGCCAGTCAGTTGGTCAGGTAGTTGTCTTCCAAATTTCTTGGCATAGATGAGTGAGTGCCTCAAGTGCCACCTCACTTTCTTGAAAGATTTCAATTTGTATTTCATCAATTCCTGTTGCCTTGTTCTTTGTCACTTCCTTCAATGCACCTTGTACTTCTTCCTTCAGGATCATTGGCTCTTGATCATATGCTATCTCTTGAAATGGTTGAACATTGACCATTTCATATACAATGAGTCTGTGTATTACTTCTATCTTCTTTTGATGCTTTCTGCATAATTCAATAATTTCCATTTAGAATCCTCCAATATTGCTAATTGGGGTTTGAATTTTTTCTTCAGTTCTTTCAGCTTGAGAACTTGAACTACATGTCTTTGCACTTGGTAGTGGCTAAATGTTATTTTATTGGGTATCTGATAAATTGAAAGGAAAACTGTTAATACTGCCATCTTGGTCTGACCCTGGTCATTATGGAAAAAAAATTGATATATTTGAGGTGTTTTTGAAATCTGCATTGATGATAGTACATGAACTTGTAAAGCTTATTCTGAAAAAGTTTTACATTTGGAGATATCATGAAAAATTACTTCATTAAAAAAGACTACACATTGACTGGCTTACAAGTTTTCAAGAGATATCAAGGAGATATCAAGGCAAGTGGTAGGGTCCCCTCAGGGCAAACTCCCTTCTTACACTAAAACTCAACGGGAATATACGATCAGACATGCACTCTGATTGGTGACCACATTCATCATCGATAAGGGGAAGTGAGAGAAAAACAGCAGTGAAGCTGTGAGTTAAGCCCTACAACATTCAATAGACTCCTGTGAACCCGGGTGGAGACAAGGTTGGCTAGCAGTGTGGCAAGACCTGGGGACTCTTGAATACAGAGTCAGTGACACAGCCACAGAGGACTAGAGTGGAGATGAAGCATCCAGCTGATATGAAGAGAGAGCATATGCATAAGAATACCCACACTTGCAGATAATACCCACTTGACCTGGCTTCAATGACTGGATGATCAGAGCTCAACCAGAAGAAGAAAGAAGAGGAAAAATAGAGTTATCTGATACAATTTGATGAAGTTGACCTACACCTATGGATGCAGTAGCTCAAAAGAGGGAACAAATCTTTACAGCAAGGATCATTCTCACCCCCTCCATACACAGGATGGGCAACTTGGACATTGCCTACCAAAAATGGGGGGGCTACAAAAGCAAGAAGTGGCTGGCTTACAAGCTTTCAAGAGGGAGCCTAGATCCAGAGGGTGCAGAGGAAAGTAGAATCTCCACTGAGTAGTATCCAATTTGTCTGAGTGGGGCTGATGAAAGTATATGGGGATAGACTCTTATGGTACAATAGTGAATAACTGTTATCAGGACTGACTGTGAGGGTTGGATATGTAAAGGTAGATGTTTTATAGTAAAAGGAGGGAAGTGATTGACTTTACAGTCCAGGAGTGGAAGTCCTGGGACCATCAAGTGTTCAGAAGAGCAGAATGTGGGACCCTACCCAGAGAAGAGTGACACCAGAGATGGAGGTAGAGATGATAACGTGGAGAGATGGAGTGGCTGGGGACTGTAGACCCAGAGAGGGAGAGGGGCTGTGTGCTGATGACTGGGGGACAGGCTTGCAGGGTATACCCTTTACTTGGCTGATGATGCATGGAGGGGATTGTAACCATGGTAATGAAATGATATACGATAGGATGAATGTAAAGCTAATGTTCTCCCATGAAAACTATCACATAATCCACAATCAA
>NW_006411822.1:5542-6763 GCF_000296735.1 Chrysochloris asiatica
ACTAGAGCATGATGGAAAATAAAGAAAAAGGAACAAAGTAGTCCTTCTCGATATTAGAAAGACTAGAGCGACTAAGCATTCAAATACAATGTATGGACTTTGAGTTATTCAACCAACTGAAAACCACCAACTATTTTAATATGGACTAAGTATTCAATTTTTTAATATGAACTAAGGAGTCCTGGTGTGGTGCTATAGGATAAGCACTCAACCACAAAGTCAATTTGAAACACAAGGTTGGCTGTTCAAATTCACCAGCCTCTCCTAGGAAACCCTATATAGGCTATGAGTCAAGACCAACTTGATGGCACTTAACAATAAATATTCAATGATAACAAAATTATGTTAAGGAATTATTATTAATTTAGTTAGGTGTCAAAATGTTATTAAATTACACAAGGGAGTTTCAAAAATTCATGGAGAAATTACATTATCTTCTTTCAGTTTTTACATGAACTTTTTAAATCCCTCTCATGTTAAAAAAAAAAAAGTCCTAATTCTTCAAAGTTGCATTTAGTATGCTGTTGTATGTGTTAGTTGTTGATCAGTCAGTTCCAACTATGGCAACTCAGGTATACAGAGTAGAACTTCTCCACAGGGTTTTCAAGACTGTGAACTTTCAGAAGTAGAATGCCAGGCCTGGTTTCTTTTTCTTTATCTTTTTATTGTGAGTTTTGTGAGTTTACAGAGAATATTAGTATTCCATTCAACAATTCACACGCATTTTGTTTCAACTCAATGAATACAGTCCCTTCAATTTAACATCAATCATCCGACTTTCTCCCTTTGTCTCCTGTTTCCATTCCTTCTTTCCTAACTCTTTTGAATTTTCCCTTGAGTAAGTACTGACATGTTGATCTCAAATAATGGACTATTCTGTGACATGCACACCTCACTAGTGTTTTTGTTACCCTTATAGATCTACTAGGAGTCCTGGTGAGGCACCGTGGGTTAATGTGCTAGACTGCAAAGTCAGTTTGAACTGCAAGGTTGGTGGTTCAAGTCCACCAGCGGCTTATAGAGTCACTATGGATCAGAACTGACTTGATGGCACTTAACAACATAGATCTATAATGTGGTTAAAAATTGTCATTGGGGTGAATTCAGTTCCAGACCTGAAAAGTAATTAAGGGCCAATAGTTTAAGGTGTTTCACTAGGCTCTATCTATTTTTTTTTTTTTTTTATGATTTTGCATTTTTCCCACATTTTCCCCAATCTGT
>NW_006411822.1:8243-9937 GCF_000296735.1 Chrysochloris asiatica
TAACCTAAATGTTTTCTTTTGTGAAATGTCTATTCATGTCCTCTGCCCATTTTTAAATTGGATTATTTATTTTTTCCTTGTTGAGGTGCTGAAGTTTTCTTTCAACATAAATTTTAGAGTTTAGTCTCTTTTTTGGTATATCATTATCAGAAGGAAATTTCCAGTTTGTGGGTTCTCTTTTAACATTTTTGGTGAAATCTTTTGATGCACATGTCTAATTTTTAGGAGGTCCCAGTCATCTGGTAAGATGTCGTAGGCCATACTTTGTCTCTTGTACTCTGGACATGCTGTTAGAAAGGGTTAGTCCCTGGAGAATGCATCATGCTTGGAAAAGTGAAAGGTCAGCAAAAAAGAAGAAGACCACCAATGAGACAGATTACACAGTGGCAGTAACAACAGATTCAAACGTAACAATTGTGAGGGTAGTGCTGAAATAGATAGTGCTTCATTCTCTTGTATGTAGAGTCGCTATGCATCAGAACAGGGCACCTAACAACAGTCATTTACTTTGACCTCTGCTCTTTGTGTGTGTTCAGTTATGCTTGTCAGTGTATTTATACCATGTATAGTTGTTGTTGTTGTTAAGTGCCTTGGAGTCAGTTCTGATTCATAGTGTCCCTGTAAAGGATTTCCAGTAAACAGATGGGGTTGTGAACTGCCGACCTTGCAGTAGCAGTCCAATGCTTATCTTATCCTACAGCACATCATACCATGTATTAGTGTTGCTGTTGTTAAGTGCCGTCAAGTCACTTTGACTCATAGCAACCATACACAGAGTTTTGGAAGAGCATCTGGTGTGTGTGAAACAGCAATCGTACAGTTAGTAGATCGGTGCTACAACTCCACTTATGCCCCTAAATATGTTCCTGTTTTTTCATTGATGATCTTTATAGTTCCAGGTTTTAATCTTAAATTCATTTTTATCTGATGTGAGATATGGGTCCTGTTTCATTTTTGTGTAAATAAATATCCAGTTTTGCCAGTAGCATTTGTTAAGGAGACCAACTTCCCCATTTAATAAGTTTCAGTCCTTTGTCAAAGATCAGCTGCCCATACATGCTTGGGTTTATGTCTGGGATCTAAATTCTATTACATTGTCCTATACGTCTTTTGTTGTACCAGAAGCAAGCTGTTTTGACTACCATGGCTGTGTAGTAGACTTTGAAATCAGGAAGTGCGAGGACTCCTACTTCCTTCTTCTTTAGTAGTGGTTTACTTCGCCGAGGCCTCTATCCTTTCCATATAAAGTTAGTAATTAGATTTTTCATTTCTTTAAAAATGATGTTGGACAATGAGATATCATCTCATACTAGCAATAACAGTGAAAATCAAAAAAGGAGAGGACAATAAATGCTGGCGAGGATGCGGAGAGACTGGGACACTCCTACATTGCTGGTGGGATTGCAAAATGATCCAACCACTCTGGAAAACTATATGACACTTCCTCAGAAAGCTGGAAATAGAAACACCTTATGATCCAGCAATTACTCTACTTGGTATTTATCCACAAGAAATAGGAGCAATAACACGAGTAGATATATGCACACCAATGTTCATAGCAGCACTATTTACAATAGCAAAAAGATGGAGACAGCCTAAGTGCCCATCAATTGAAGAATGGATAAACAAACTGTGGTACATACAATGGAATACTATGCTACCTTGAAGACCAACAAGGAAGCTGCAAGGCACCG
>NW_006411823.1:0-617 GCF_000296735.1 Chrysochloris asiatica
GTACTAGCTACCTGTCCATATAATGAGTCCATCATGTCCATACAATGAGAGCTAGCTACATGGTAGACAAGTCCATTATGTTCATGTACAGAGAGGTACCTACTTGGCAGATCAGTCCAACATATGCATATACAGAGAGCTAGCTATATGGCAGACGAGTCCAAATGGTCCATTTACAGAGAGCTAGCTACATGGCAGGGTAGTGCAACATTTCCATATACATAGTTCTAGATACAAGGCAGATGAGTCCAACTTGCCTATATACAGAGAGCTAACTACATAGATGTGTCCAATGCGTCCATATACTGAGAGATATCTACATGTCAGTGTAGTCCAACATGTCCATATATAGGATACTAGCTACATGGCAGATGTATCCATCATGTCCATATACTGAGAGCTAGCTACATGGCAGAGAAGTCCAGTATCTTCATATAAAGAGAGCTAGCTAAATGGCAGTGTAGTGCATCATTTCCATATACAGAGTTGAAGCTCCATGGCAGATGAGTCCAAAGTGTTCATATACTGAGAGCTAGCTACATGGCAGAGTAGTTAAACATGTCCATATACAGGGTACTAGCTATATGGAAGATGAGTCCAATATGTCCATATATTGA
>NW_006411823.1:1557-9928 GCF_000296735.1 Chrysochloris asiatica
ATGTCCAATATATTCATATACAGAGAGCTAGCTACATGGCAGGGTAGTGCAACATTTTTATATACAGATTTCTAGCTACATGGCAGATGTGTCCAACATGTCCATATAATGAGAGCTAGGTACACTGCAGAGAAGTCCAACATGTTCATATACAGGGTACTAACTACATGGTAGATGAGTCAATCTTGTCCATATACTGAGATCTAGCTACATGGCAGACAAGTCCTATATGTTAATATACAGAGAGATACCTATTTGGCAGACCAGTCCAAAATATCCATGTTCAGAGAGCTAGCTACATGTCAGAGGAGTCTAATATGTCCATATACTGAGAGCTAGCTACATGGCAGACAAGTCCTATATGTTAAAATACAGAGAGCTACCTATTTGGCAGATCAGTCCAAAATATCCATGTACAGAGAGCTAGTTACATGTCAGACGAGTCAAATATGTCCATATACATAAAGCCAGTTACATGGCAGAGTAGTGCATGATTTCCATATAAAGAATTCGAGCTACATGACAGACGAGTTCAAAATGTCCATATACAGAGAGCTAGCTTCATGGCAGAGTAGCACAACATTTCCATATACAGAGTTCTAGCTCCATGGAAGAAGAGACCAACATGTCCATATACTGAGAGCAAGCTACATGGCAGACAAGTTGAATATGTTCATATACAGAGTGATAGCAGGGTAGTGCAACATTTCCATATACAGAATTCTAGCTACATTGCAGACAAACCCAATATGTTCATATATAGAAAGAGAGCTAGCTACATGGCAGATAAGTCCAACATATCCATGTACAGAGAGCTAGGTACATGTCACACGAGTCTGAAATGTCCATATACAGAGAGCTAGCTTCATGGCAGAGTAGAGCACCATTTCCATATACAGTGTTCTCACTACATGGCAGATGTGTCCAATGTGTCCATATACTGAGAGCTAGCTACATGACAGAGTAGTCCAACATATCCATATACAGGGTACTAGATACAAAGACAGATGAGTCCACCATGTCGATATACAGAGAGCTACCTCCATGGAAGGGTAGGGCAACATTTCCATGCACAGAGTTTAAGCTACATGGCAGATGAGTCTAAAGTGTTCATATACTGAGATCTAGCTACATGGCAGGGTAGTACAACATGTCCATATACAGGGTACGAGCTACATGGAAGATGAGTCCATGATGTCAATATATGACAGGTTGCTACATCGCAGACAAGTCAAATATGTTCATATACAGAGAGTTACCTACTTGGCAGATCAGTCCTACATATCCATGTACAAAGAGATAGTTACAAGGCAGAGTAGTCCAACATATCCATATACAGTGTACTAGATACAAAGGCAGATGGGTCCAACTTGTCTATATACAGAGAGGTAGCTCCATGGCAGGGTAGTGCAACATTTCCATATACAGAGTTTAAGCTACATGGCAGATGACTCCAAAGTGTTTATATACTGAGAGCTAGTTACATCAAAGGGTTGTACAACATGTCCATATACTTGGTACTATCTACATGTCAGATTGTCCAATATGTCCGCATACTGAGAGCTAGCTACATGGCACACACGTCCAAGATGTTAATATACAGAGAGCTAGCTATATGGCAGGGTAGTGTCATAATTCCACATACAGAGTTCTAGCTACATGGCAGATGATCCAACGTGTCCACATACTGAGAGCCAGCTATATGGCAGAGTAGTTCAACATGTCCATATACAGGGTACTAGCTACGTGACAGATGAGTCCATCATGTCCATATAATGACAGGTTGCTACATCACAGAGAAGTCAAATATGTTCATAAACAGAGAGCTATCTACTTGGCAGATCAGTCCAACATATCCATGTACAGAGAGCTAGCTACGTGGCAGACGATTCCAAAATGTCCATATACAGAGAGAGAGCTGCATGGCAAGGTAGTGTAACATTTCAATATACAGAATTCTAGCTACAACGCAGATAAGTCCAACTTGTCTATATATAGAGAGCTAGCTACATGACAGAGTAGTGCAACATTTACATATACAGAGATCCAACTACATGTCAGATGTGTCCCCAACATGTCCAAATACTGAGAGCTAGTTGCATGGCAGAGCAGTACAACATGTCCATAAACAGGGTACTAGCTACATGACAGAGGAGTCCAACATGTCCATATACTGAGAGCTATCTACATGGCAGACAAGTCCAATATGTTCATACTCAGAGAACTACCTACTTGGCAGATCAGTCCAACATATCCATTTACAGAGAGCTAGCAACATGGCAGACGAGTCCAAAATATCCATATACAGAGCCTAGCTACATGACACGGTAGTGCAACATTTCCATATACAGAGTTCTAGCTACAAGTCAGTTGATTCCAATTTGTCTATATACAGAGAGCTAGCTACATGGCAGAGAAGTGCAACATTTCCATTTACAGAGTTCTAGTTACATGGATGATATTTCCAACATGTCCATATACTGAGAGCAACCTACGTGGCAGATCAGTCCAATATAGCCATGCACAGAGAGCTAGCTAAATGGCCGAGGAGTCCAAAATGTCCACATACAGAGAACTAGGTAGATGGCAGAGGAGTGCATCATTTTCATATAGAGAGTTCAAGCTACATGGCAGTTGACTCCAAAGTGTTCAAATACTGAGAGTATCTACAAGGCAGAGTAGTCCCACATGTCCATATAAAGAGTACTACCTACCTGGTTAATGAGTCCAACATGTCCATATTCTGAGAGCTAGCTACATGGCAGACAAGTCCAATATGTTCATATACAGATAGCTACATACTTGGCAGATCAGTCCAACATATGCATATACAGAGAGCTAGCTACATGGCAGACAAATCAAAAATGTCCATATACAAAAGGCTAGTTCCATGGCCGGGTAGTGCAACATCTCCATATACAGAGTTCTAGCTACAATGCAGATACTTCCAACTTTTCTATATACAGAGAGCTAGCTACATGGCAGAGTAGTCCAACATGTCTATATAAAGAGTACTAGCTTCCTGGCTAATTAATTCAACATGTCCATATACTGAGAGCTTCCTGCATGGCAATAAAACCCAGTAGGTTCATATACAGAGAGCTACCTACTTGGCAGATCAGTCCAACATATCCATGTACAGAGTGCTAGCTACATGGCAGACGAGTCTAAAATGTCCTTATACAGAGAGCTAGCGATATGGCAGGGTATGGCAATGTTTTCATATACAGAATTCTAGCTACAAGGCAGATGAGTCCATCTTGTCTATATATAGAGAGCTAGCTACATGGCAGGGTAGTGCAACATTCCCATACACAGAGTTCTAGCTACAAGGCAGATTAATCCAACTTGTCTATATATAGAACTAGCTACTTGGCCTTGTATTGCAACATGTTCATATACAGGGTACTAGCTACATGGCAGATGAGTCCAACATGTCCATATACTGACAGCTAGCTAAATGGTATACAAGTCCAATATGTTCATATACAGAGAGCTACCTACTTGGCAGATCAGTCCAACATATCCATGTACAGAGAGCTATCTACATGGCAGACGAATCCAAAATGTCCATATACAGAGAGCTAGCTACATGGCAGCATTGTGCAACATTTCTATATAGAGAGTTCTAGCTTTAAGGCAGATGAGTCCAACTTGTCTATATACAGAGAGCTAGCTACATGGCAGAGTAATGCAAGATATCCATATACGGAGTTCTAGCTACCTGGCTGATGTGTTCATCTTGTCCATATACGAAGAGTAACCTACATGGCAGATCAGTCCAAAATATCCATGCACAGAAAGCTTGCTACAAGGCAGAGTAGTCCAAAATATCCATATAGTGAGAGCTAGCTGCATGGCAGAGTAGTGCATCATTTCCATATACAGAGTTCAAGCTACATGGCAGATGAATTCAAACTGTTCATATACTGAGAGCTAGTTACATGGTAAAGTAGTCCAACATGTTCATATACAGGGTACTATCTACATGGCAGATGAGTCCAACATGTCCATATACTGACAATTAGCTACATTGCAGAAGTATTCAACATGTCCATAAATTGCAAGACAACTACACGGCAGACCATTTCAATACGTTCTTATACAGAGAGCTACCTGCTTGCCAGACCAGTCCAACATATCCATGTACAGAGAGCTAGTTGCATGGTAGACGAGTCCAAAATGTCCTTATACAATGAGCTACATGGGAGAGTAGTGCAACGTTTCCATTTACAGAGTTCTAGCTACAAGACAGAAGAGTCCAACTTGTCTATATCTGGAGTGCTAACTACATGGCAGAGTTGAGCAACATTTCCATATACAGATTTTCAGATACATGGCATATGTTTCCAACGTGTCCATATATTGAGAGCTACCTACATGGCAGATTAGTCCAACAAGTCCATATACTGAGTGGTAGCTTCATGGCAGAAAATTCCAATATGTTCGTAGACAGAGTGCTACCTACTTGGCAGATCAATTCAACATATCCATGTAAAGAGAACTAGCTTCACGACAGATAAGTCCAAAATTTTCATATACAGAGAGCTAGCTACAATGCAGATTAGTGCAACATTTCTAAATACAGAGTTCTAGCTACAAGGCAGATAACTCCAACATTTCCATTTCCTGAGAGCAAAATTCATGGCAGACGAGTACAAAATTTCCGTATAAACAGAGCTAGCTACATGGGAGAGTAGTGCAACATTAACATTTACATAATTCTAGCTACAAGACAGAAGAGTACAACTTGTCTATATCCAGAGTGCTAACTACATGGCAGAGTATAGCAACATTTCCATATACAGATTTTTAGATACATGGCATATATTTCCAATGTGTCCATATACTGAGAGCTACCTACACGGCAGATTAGTCCAACAAGTCCATATACTAAGAGCTAGCTTTATGGCAGACAAATCCAGTATGTCCATATAGAGAGAGCTACATACTTGACAGATCAGTCCAACATGTCCATGTACAGTGACCTAGCTACATGGCAGATGAGTCCAAAATGTCCATATACAGAGAGTTAGCAACATAGCAGGATAGTGCAACATTTCCATATACAGAGTTCTACATGCAAGGCAGATGAGTCCAACTTGTCTATATACAGAGAGCTAGCTACATGACAGAGTAGTGCAATATTTCCTTATACTGAATTCTAGCTACAAGGCAGATGAGTACAAATTTTCTATATACAGGGAGCTAGCTACATGGCAGAGTACTCCAACATGTTCATTTTCAGAGTTCTAACTATATGTCAGATGTTTCCAACGTGTTCATATACTGTGAGCTAGATACATGGCAGACAAAATCCTGTATGTTCATATACAGAGAGCTAACTACTTGGCAGATCAGTCCTACACATCCATGTACACAGAGCTAGCTACATGGCAGGGTAGTGCAACATTTCTATATACAGAGTTCTTTCTACAAGGCAGATGAGTCAAACTTGTCTATATACAGAGAGCTAGCTACATGGCAGAGTAGTGCAATATTTCCATATACAGAGTTCTAGCAACATGGCAGATGTGTCCAACATGTCCATATACTGAAGGCTAGTTACATGGCAGAGTTGTCCAACATGTCCATATTCAGGTTACTGGCTACATGGCAAATGTGTCCAACGTGTCCATATACTGAGAGTCACCTACATGGCATACATGTCCATATGGTCTTATACAGAGTTCTACCTGCTTGGCAAATCAGTCCAACACAGCCATGTACAGAAAGCTAGCTACATGGGAGAGTAGTGCCACATTTCCTTATACTGAGTTCTAGCTACATGGCAGATTTGTCAAAGGTGTTCACATACTGAGAGTTATCTGCATACAGACAAGTCCAATATGTTCTTATAAAGAGATGTACCTTCTTGACATATCAGTTCATTATATCCATGTACAGAGAACTAGCTACATGGCAGGAGAGTTGAAATGTCCATATACAGAGAGCTTGCCAGATGACACAGTAGTTTATCATGTCCATATACAGAGTCCTAGCTACAAGGCAGAGGAGTCCAACTTGTCTATATACAGAGACCTAGCTACATGGCAGAGTAGTGCAACATTTCCATATACAGATATTTAGCTACATGGCAGATATGTCCAACGTGTCCCTATACTGAAAGCTAGCTACATAGCAGACAATTCCAATATGTTCAAATACAGAGAGCTAACTCCTTGGCAGATCAGTGTAACATATCCATGTAAAAAGAGTTAGCTACATGGTAGACAAGTCCTTAATGTCCACATACAGAGGGCTAGCTACATGGCAGGGTAGTGCAACATTTCCATATACAGAGTTCTGGCTACATGGCAGAAGAGTCCAATGTGTCCATATACTTAGAGCTATCTACATGGCAGGTGAGTCCAATATGTTCATATATAGAGGGCTACCTACTTGGCAGATCAGTCCAACATATCCATGTAAAGACAGCTAGCTACATGGCAGACGAGTCCAAAATGTGCATGTACAGAGAGGTAGCTACATGGCAGGGTAGTGCAACATTTCCATATACAGAGTTCTAGGTCCAAGGCAGATGAGTCCACCTTGTCTATATACAGAGAGCTAGGTACACGGAAGAGTACTGCAACATTTCCATATACAGAGTTCTAGCTACATGGCAGATGTGTCCAACGTTTCCATACACTGAGAGCTAGCTATATGGCAGACAAATCCAATATGTTCATAGAGAGCTACGTACTTGGCAGATCAGTCCAACATATCCATGAACAGTGAGCTAGCTACATGGCAGACGAGTCCAAAATGTCCATATACAGAGAGTTAGCCACATGGCAGGGTAGTGCAACATTTCCATATACAGAGTTCTAGCTACAAGGCAGATGAGTACAAATTGTCTATGTACAGGGAGCTAGCTACATGGCAGAGTACTCCAACATGTCCATTTTTAGAGTTCTAACTATATGTCAGATGTTTCCAACGTGTTCATATACTGTGAGCTAGGTACATGGCAGACAAATCCTGTATGTTCAAATACAGAGAGCTAACTACTTGGCAGATCAGTCCAACACATCCATGTACACAGAGCTAGCTATATGGCAGACGAGTCCCAAGTGTCCATATAAAGAGAGCTAGCTACATAGCAGGGTAGTGCAACATTTCTATATACAGAGTTCTATCTACAAGGCAGATGAGTCAAACTTGTCTAAATACAGAGAGCTAGCTACATGGCAGAGTAGTGCAACATTTCCATACACAGAATTCTAGCTACATGACCGATGTGTCCAATGTGTACATACACTGAGAGTCAGCTACATGGCAGAGTAGTGCATCATTTCAATACACAGAGTTTAAACTACATAGAAGATGAGTTCAAAGTGTTCATATACTGAGAGCTAGCTACATGACAGACAAGTTCAATATGTTCATATAAAGAGAGCTACCTACTTTAAAGATCATTGTAATGTTTACATGTACACAGAGCTAGCTACATGGCAGTGTAGTACAACATTTCCATAAACAGAGTTCTAACTACATGGCAGATGTGTCCAACGTGTCCATATACTGAGAGATAGCTACATGGCAGACAAGTACAATATGTTTATATGTAGAGGGCTACCTACTTGGCAGATCAGTCCAACATATCCACGTAAAGACAGCTAGCTACATGGCAGACGAGTCCAAAATGTGCATGTACAGAGAGCTAGATACATAGTAGGGTAGTGCAACATTTCCATATACAGAGTTCTGGGTACAAGGCAGATGAGTCCAACTTGTCTATATACAGAGACCTAGCTACATGGCAGAGTAGTGCAACATTTCCATATTCAGAGTTCTAGCAACATGGCAGATGTGTCCAACATGTCCATATCACTGAGGGCTAGTTACATGGCAGAGTAGTCCAACATGTCCATATTCAGGGTACTAGCTACATGGCAAATGTGTCCAAGGTGTCCATATACTGAGAGCCACTTACATGGCATACAGGTCCAATATATTTATATACAGAGAACTACCTGCTTGACAGATGACTCCAACACAGCCATGTACAGAGAGCTAGCTTTATGACAGACGATTCCTAAATGACCATATACAGAGAGCTAGCTACATGGCAGAGTAGTGCAACATTTCCTTGTACTGAGTTCTAGCTACATGGCAGATTTGTCAAAGGTATTCATATACTGAGAGCTATCTGCATACAGACAAATCCAATATGTTCTTATAAAGAGATCTACCTATTTGACAGATCAGTTCATCATATCCATGTACAGAGAGCTAGCTACATGGCAGAAGAGTCCAATTGTCCATATATGGAGAGCTTGTTAAATGACACGGTAGTTTATCATGTCCATATACAGAGTTCTAGCTACAAGGCAGATGAGTCCAACTTGTCTATATACAGAGACCT
>NW_006411824.1:0-908 GCF_000296735.1 Chrysochloris asiatica
AGTGAAAGTTTGCAGGGCATATTATCAGTTTTACATTCAACAAATCATGCACCTTGTTTCATTACAATGATTATAATCCCCTCCATGTACCATCAGTTAACAGTATTTCTCTCTATCCACTTTTTAAAAACAAACAAACAAAAAAAACACTCAGACATATGTAATAATTTACATCTTCAAAGGGCACATTCTGCAAGTCTGCTCCTGGCCACCAGCTCTTAGTCCTCTTCTTAGTCCATGAATCTAGACTCCTCAGCCTCTCCCTCTCTCCATGCCCCCATCTCTGACTCCATCTCTGGTTCTGCTGCTTCTCTGGATAAGGTCCCGTATTCTGCTTGTGGGTTCTTCTCTTGATGGTCCTAGGGTCCTCTGTTTCTGGACTGTAAGATTAACTACTCTCCTTTTTTTGTTACAAAACTTCTGTGTTTATAATTGTGACAGTCGCAATTAGTCATGATAACAGTTATTCACTATTGAATCTTACGAATTTTATCCCCATCTCTTCACCAGACCCATCTAGACAAGATGACAGCTATTCAGTAGGGACTCTTTCTTTCCCCCCATACTCTTAAACTAAATTCCTTCTTGAAACCTTGTAAGCCAGTCCCTTCGTGCCTTTATTGCCCCCTCATTTTAGTTAGCCCATGTCTAAGTTGCCCGTCCCTATCTACCCTGTACACACAGAGGGGATAGCACTGATACTTGATGTGAAGACTCTTTCCCTCTCTGTTGGTATTTAGAGTAACTACGTCTCTGAGTATAGGTCAGGTTCATCATGAAGATGTATTTTCTGTCACTGTAGCTGTTCCAGTCTGCTTGTCCTTCCTAGTGGGAATGTCTCACCTCATAAGGTTCTGAATGGGACTCAGGAATCCACCTAAGTTCCTATACTCTGTAAAGGCTTTGCA
>NW_006411824.1:3024-4418 GCF_000296735.1 Chrysochloris asiatica
ACCGTTTTCTCCGTGGTTCTGTCAGGCACCTGTGGCTGCTCCAATCCTTCCCCCACTTGGTGTCATCCAAGATGGCGGCTCCTGGAGCAGCTAGAAAGCAATGGATTTCTTGCTTCTGCCACAGTTCCCCAGCTGTAAGCCTTCCAACCTTATAAATATTCCTTTATATGTGGTTCAGAGTTCTGAGACCATCCCCTGAGCCTACTTGGTCAGGTATTCTGTGTTGTTGCTGATGGAGCTGCTCACCGTACTTCCACCCAATCTGCCATAGTGTTTGTTTTGTAGACTAATTTTTTAGGAGGTTTAGCTCTGTAGCAGAATAGACACTTAGCCCTGTTTGAAAATCCATTTGATTCTTATGAAGATATGTATTTTTTTATCACAATAAACTTAAGGTGCTATGATGGTATGAGCTTGAAGATAACTCTGAAGATTTGGATTTGCTTTCTTAGTGGTGTATAGTGTCATAATAGATGGGGACCAGAAGGCTGGGGTTAGTCAAGTTCAGCTCCAGCAGTAAAACTGTATAAATAACCTGAGTATGTTGCTTAACTTTTTTTTTTTGTCAACCTTCTTATCTGTAAAATGAGAATAATTATAGCCCTTTCCTTCTCCTAATCACTATCACCACAATTCCCTCCTCTTTTAACCTCTTAATCTTACACTTCTACAATCACACATTTCCCAAATGAGAAGAGTAGGACCATAAGTGAAGAGAGTCATGGGTGGTTGCATATAATGTACACAACGCAGATGGCAGTAAACTTCACCTCTATGTATTTGCAGTGTCGTGATCAACACTGTGGAACAATGGCTACATTAGGCTATTTCATCCATCTACACTGACATATTCAATGAAATACCCATTGTTTTATTTTGATGCCCATTAAGCTAATATATGACCCTAAGAAGGTGTGATTAAAAGAAGGGTTGAGAAGATTAGATGAGATTGCTTTTCTGATGACTATGAAGGTGCATTACATAAACTGATCTTCAGATCTTGAGTTATACTCCTGTGTAACTTGAGCATAATAACGTGAATGCTCCTAGTCTATGTAGCATTTTTTTTTATGTTCATTGATAAAGTGAATTTCATGAATACGAAAATTGGCAGAATGATTCTAACTATAATAGCATTCTACTCCAACCCCCCTAATTCAAGAATTAACTACTGAGTGAGGAAGTTTCTTCTCAACACTTATTCACAGCTGTTATTGCTGTTGTTTTTGTTGTAAAGTCCCGTCAAGTCAGTTCTGACTCATAGCTACCCTGTGTAGGGTTTCTGAGGAGCAGGTGGTGAGTTTGAACCACTCACCTTGCAGCTCAAACTGACCTGTGGTCAAGTACTTAGTCTATGGCATCACACCAGGACTTCAGCTGACGTTGTTGTTGTT
>NW_006411824.1:5421-6415 GCF_000296735.1 Chrysochloris asiatica
TAGCATCTTGCTAAAGGAAAAGTCTCTAAAAAACACTTTACAGAGGTGGCAGGGACACTAATAGTGAGCTCTGTATCAACTGGCTCTTTCATACTCTTTCTTGATCCAAGAAGAGTGATTTTTTAAGATGATCAGTGGAGTCATAGGCATGCTGGTGGTGCTGTAGAATAACCACTGGACTGCTAACCACAAGGTCAGCAATTCAAACCAACCAGTGGCTCTACAGGCGAAAGATGAGGCTGTGTGCTCCTATAGCGATGTATAGTCTCAAAAACCCTGCTGGATTTCTATGCATTAAAATTGAATTGATGACAGGGTTTGGTTTTGGTAGATTCAAGAAGTCAGAAGAGGTTTGCAGTTCTCAAAACCCACTCACACGCCCCAATCATAACTTGCCGAATGAATGGTGAAAAAGACCAGGAACTCGTGTCCCAATTTACACAGAGCAGTTCAGCTTTAATCTGTTTTATATCATGAGCTTCTTTGTATGGTTTCTTTGAACCATGACTTAAATATCTCTGAAATCCTGTATCTAAAGGAATGCTTGTAAGAAGTTCAGTCTTCCACTTTAAAGAATGTAGAGCAGGCTTTGAAAAATTCATGGGAAAATTCAGTTATCTTGTAATTCCAATTTTTCATGAACTTTTGGAAGCCTCCTTATATACTATTTATGGCTCAAGGTTTAATAAATAATGAGGGGTTATAGATAGCCTGTGGAGTTCTGTTATAGTGCTGTAGGTTGAGTACTAGATTACTCATTTAAAGGTTGGTGGTTCAAACCCACCAGCCAAACCTTAGAAGCCCTATACAGGTCACTCTGAGTCAGAACTGACTCAATGGCATTTAACAACAGCAACAGATAGTTCATGATTATATTGTCAAACAAATGTCTTGAATGAAGCTCATCTGAGATTCCAGTAATAAATAGATCCTTGATTCAACAGGTTACAGAATTAAAGAAATAGAAGAAACTTGCTCTTAAATGTTAAAAAGT
>NW_006411824.1:9135-10001 GCF_000296735.1 Chrysochloris asiatica
ATTCTTGGAGTACTTCTTTCAATGTAGATTTGTTTTTGCTTCTGGCATCCATGGTACTTTTAATATTCTTCTCCGACACCATAACTCAGCTGCATCAATTCTTCTACAGTTTTCCTTATCCATTGTCCAATTTCCACATACATATAAGGCTATTGAAAATACCATGGCTTGGGTCAGGCACACCTTAGTCCTTGAACTGAAATCTTTGCTCTTCAACAGCTTAAAGAGATCTTGTGCAGCAAATTTGCCTAATGCAGTGAGTCATTTGATTTTCTGAATACTGCTTCCATAGATCCAAGCAAAATAAACTCTTTGACAGCTTCAATCTTTTCTCCATTTATCATGATATTATTTATTGGTCCAGTTGTTAGGATTTTTTCTTTCTTTGCATTGAGGTGCAACCCATACTGAAGGCTGTTATCTTTGATCTTCATGAGTATTTTAAGTCATCTTTGCTTTCATCAAGCAAGGTTGTATTATCTGAATGTGGCAGATTGCGTATGAGTCTTCCTCCAATCCTGATGCCACATTCTTCTTCATGTATTTCATCATCTCGGATTATTTGCTCAGTGTACAGATTGAATAAGTATGGTGTAAGTATGATTTTACATCATTCAGTGCCCCCTTGCTCTGCTCAAAGAACTGCCTCTTGGTCTATGCACAGGTTCCTCATGAGCACAACTATGTGTTCCAAATACCCATACTCCACAATGTTGTCCATAGATTATCATGAGCCACACAGTCAAAAACTTTTGCATAGTCAAAGCACAGGTAGATACCTTGCTGGTACTCTTTGTGTTCAGCAAAGATCCATATGACATCAACAATGATATTCCTCATTACACATCCTTGTCTGAATCTGGCTT
>NW_006411825.1:0-1481 GCF_000296735.1 Chrysochloris asiatica
CCCATTGCCTTCTTGCTTGCATGGTTTCTGCTGAGAGATCTGAGCTTAATCTGACTTGTTTGCCTTTGTATGTGACACTTCTGTTTTCCCTGGCTGCTTTCAGAAGTGTCTCCTTATCTTTGATTTTGGAGAGCTTGACTTTGTTATGTCTTGGTGATTTTCTTTTGGGATCTATCCTTACTGGGGTTCACTGATCTTCTTGAATGTTTATCTTTTCACTTTTCAGGATGTTAAAGAAACTTTCTTCCAGCAATTCTTCAACTATTTCCGCTGTGGACTTGTGTGATTCTTCTTGTTCTGGAATGCTGATAATTCTTAAGTTATACCTCTTCATGTTGTCCACCATGAATCTTAGACCTTCTTCAGATGTTTTTTATCCTTTTTTGTGTTTGTTCTTCTATCTTAGTGTACAGAGAGATTTGTCTTCCAGCTCACTGGTTCTGCCTTCCATCTCATCTATTCTACTCCTCTGCACATTCAGAGTGTTCTCCAGTTCTGATATTTTGTTATTGATCATTTGGACCTCTTTCTATAGGTTCTGAATTGTTTCCAATGCTGTATCTCTTATTTGATTGTTCCTGTAGTGCTTTCCTGACTTCTTATTTTTCTCAACTCCATTGTAAAGTGTTTTGAAATATTTTATAATCATTTTTCTGAATTCTTTCTCAGGCATTTCCAAGGCCTGACCTTTTTCCAGAATGGAGTCCAGGTCTACTTCTAAGTCATTTGTCTCAGATATTTTATCTTGTTTCTGGACATGTGCTGATATGGTCATATGCTTTTGCTTCTTGGACATGTTTAGTGTTTATCTGTGGCCTTAATACTTGAGTATGTGTTTTGGTATTTTTTATGCTTTCTGATTGCTTCCAGGAAGGTGTAATCAGTATGTGGGCTTCCCTTTTCACTCTTCTTACCACTTAACTCAGAGTAACTTTCACAGGTGTTGACTGTTTCCCTGGTATATGGCAGTTGGTATTGGTTCTTGCCTGGGTTTTGGTGTTTTATAGAGTGTGACTGTAGCTTGACTATATCGCAGCAGTTGCTGACTCTTCCTGTGTAACATAGGGAGTCAAAGAGTCCTCCAAAGACAGAAGAGTGGGCATATAACAGCAAAACAACACCAGCAGGGTAAAAAAAAAAAAAATGAGAGAAAGACTAAAAAACAGCAACAACAAAAACTAGAATGAATACTGCAATCTCTAATCACAGAAAAGGGAAAGGAGGGAGAGAAGAAGGGAAAAAAATCTGTAGCCTAATATGTGTATGACTTTAATGTCCTCTCTTCAGCTTCCTGCCTTCAAAGCTGCCCGAGACATTCCAAGATGCCAGTGTTGGTTGTTATGCTACACCTCAGGCTCCAATCCAACCTTCGGCCTGTTTTGCTTTTATTTATTTATTTATTTTTAATTTGCTCATGCTTTTTAAACCTTTACTTTTTTGTTGTTGTTATTGTTGTTTTGTTTTTCTTAAGGTTTTTATTG
>NW_006411825.1:5104-5613 GCF_000296735.1 Chrysochloris asiatica
CCACTGTTGGTCGTTTTGATGTAACTTAGGATTTAATTTTCGGCCTATTTCCTTTTTTGTCTGCTTGTCCCACTCCACAATCCCCGTTCAGACCTTTTTTCTAGTTATAAACAGTTCCGGGTCGGCTATGGCCGTTTGGTTTTATTTGGAAACTGTCTCTTTAAATTTCGAGGAGATCTGTACGCATGCATAGTAGAACCCTCCGAGGGTGGGGCTGGGGTTTCCACTAGCTCAGGCACCCCTATAGTCACCAAAATGGAGGTGCTCAGACAGCAAGGGACCAATGAACAGATACCAAAAGAAAAGAACGTCCACACCTTTATCTCAGCGGTTCTGCCATGCTTCTGTGGCTGTCTTGACCCTTCCCCCGCTTGGTCTCACCCAAGATGGTGGCTCTTGGAGCAGCTGAGCATACCAAACTAGAAAGCAATGGATTTCTTGCTTCTGCCACAAATTCCCCCAGCTGTAAGCCTTCCAACCTTATAAATATTCCTTTATATGTGGTTCAG
>NW_006411825.1:6231-6769 GCF_000296735.1 Chrysochloris asiatica
GAGCTCTGCCATGGATCTGCTTTGCCTGGTATTCTGTGGTATTGCTTACGGCGAACTTCACTGCACTTCCACCCTAGCCACCATCTCTTCATAACCTATTTTGTTCCATATATTTACAGACCTTTGTGAATTACCTGCTCAGGCTAATCACCCATGTTTCAATGGGGAGATCTGTCCTTTTATTGGTAAAAACTCTTTATGTATTTAAAAATGAAAAAAACCACATTTATTCCTTTGTGAGTCATATATTGTACCAAGGGTGTGGCGACATTGGTACTTTTATATGTGTTTTGTTGAGTATAAACTATGTTAAAGAATAATTTGAACATATCTTTCAAAATGTTACAATTAGATTATCCTAGATATTTTTCTTATGAAAATATAAAAACACAGAAAAGAAATAAGACCATTTCACTGAAGCGCTGCTTATAAAAGCAAAAAAAAGTGGGAGGGACAACCAAACTGACCATCAATAGGAAATTGGTTACATAAATTTGTGATACTACCTCTGCGGGAGAAAGATGAGGCTTTCTACTCC
>NW_006411825.1:7739-9176 GCF_000296735.1 Chrysochloris asiatica
AAAAAAAAAAAAATCCTTTTATCCATTACCTATTCAACCCACTCCCTTTCCCAAAATCCTGGCAAACAGTGATCCTTCTATTGTCTCATTGTCTCTACAGTTTTACCTTTCCTAGACCGTCAAAAAAAGAAAAGAAACCATGCCTGTTATTTTTTCAGAATGGCTTATTTTGCTGAGTAATAGGCACTGAAGATTCTCCCGTGTCTTTGTACAGCTTTATGTTGTTGTTGTTAAGTTCCATACCAACTGACCCATACCAACCCTGTATAAAGTTTCCAAGGAACAGGTAGTTGATTTGAACTGCTGAACATATGATTAGAAGTTCAGTGCTTATCCTTTTATTTTTTCAATGATTATTATTCCACTGAAGGAGCCCCGGTAACAAGTAGGGCTGCTAACTACAAGGTCAGCATTTCAAATCTAACAGCCACTCTTCAGGAGAAAGATGAGGCTTTCTGCTCCTATAAAGATTTACTGTATTGGAAACCCTATATATGGTCACCATGAGTCAGAATTAACTCGACAGCACACCACCACCATCATTCCACTGAATGGACATACCAAATATTCCTTGTCCATTCACCAATGGGAATATGTTCTTGGTTACCTATGCTTATGATTAAGAACAGATATAATGCATTAGACACTAACGGCCGAAGAACAAGAGTTGTGGGATAGTATCAAGAACATCATATGTGAGGAACATAAAATATATCAAAAAGAAAAATAAAATACCAAAATGGATGTCAGAAGAGACTCTGAAACTTGCCCTTAGTGTACAGAAGCTAAAGTGACTGGAATAAATGATGAAGTAAGAGCTGAACAGAAAAATTCCAAAAAGGCAGCTCAAAAACACAAAGTCAAGTATCATGAAAAGTGCAAAGACCTGGAGTTAGAAACCCAAAATAGAAAGGAAGAACACACTCAGCCTTTCTCAAATAAGAACTGAAAAAAAAAAAAAAAAATTCAAGCCTCAATTGCAATACTGAAGGATTCTGAGAGCAAAATATTGAATGATGCAAAAAACATCAAAAGAAGATGTAAGATATACAGAATCACAGTATCAAAAAGAAATGGTTGATGTTCAACCATTTCAAGAGGTCACTTATGATCAAGAACCAATGATACTGAAGAAAGAAGTCCAAGCTGCACTTAAGACATGGCAAAATCAAGGCTCCAGAGATTGATAGAATAAATTGAAATCTTTCAATAAACTGATGGAGCCCTGGAAGTGCTCACTCAACTATGCCAAGGTCAGCAGTTTGAAACTACCAGAGGTTCCGCGGGAGAAAGATGAGGAGTTCTACTCCCGTAAAGATTTACAGCCTCAGAAACCCTGTGTAGGGTCACTATGAGTCGGAACAAACTCCACAGCACTTAAAACAACAAACAAACAACAATCCAACAACAAAGCCATAATACATCTTTTCCAGAGCA
>NW_006411825.1:11098-11745 GCF_000296735.1 Chrysochloris asiatica
AGCATACAGGTTGAATAAGTATAGTGAAAGAATACAACCTTGTCTCACACCTTTTAAATTTTAAACCATTCAGTGTTCCCATGTTCTGTTCGAGTAACTGCTTCTTGGTTCAGGTACAGATTCCTCATGAGCACAATTAAGTGTTCCACAATACTCATACTTCGCAATGTTGTCCATAGCTTGTCATGATCCACAAAATCGATAGCCTTTGCATAGTCAATAAAGCACAGGTAAATATTTTTCTGATATTCTCTGCTTTCAGTCAAGATCCACTGGACATCAGCAGTGATATCCCTCATTCCACATCCTCTTCTGAATCTAGCTTGAACCTCTGGAAGTTCTCAGTCAAGGTATGCTTGCAGCTGTTTCTGTATTCCCTTTAGCAAAACTTTACTCACATGGGATATCAAAGACATTGTCTGATTATTTCTGCCTTCCAATGGGTCACCTCTCTATGGAATGGGCACAAATATGGATCTCTTCCAATCAGTCGGCCAGATAGTTGTCTTCCAAATTTCTTGATATAGACGAGTGAGTGCTTCCTGTGCCGCTTCACTTTCTTGAAAGATTTCAAGTTGTATTCCATCAATTCCTGGTGCCTTGTTCTTTGCCAATTCCTTCAATGCACCTTGGACTTTTGCATTCAG
>NW_006411826.1:0-1989 GCF_000296735.1 Chrysochloris asiatica
CAGTTCAGCATATCTATGCACAGAGAGCTAGCTACATGGCAGATGAGTCGAAAATGTCCATATAGAGAGAGCTAGATACATGACAGAGTAGTACATGGCTGATGATTCCAACATGTCCATATACTGAGAGCTAGCTACATGGCAGACGAGTCCAAAATGATCATATACGTAGAGCTAGCTCCATAGAAGAGTAGTGCAACCTTTCCACATACAGAGTTCTAACTACATGGCATATGAGCCCAACGTGTCCATGTACAGAGAGCAAGCAACGTGGCAGAGTAGTGTAACATTTCCATATACAGAGTTCTAGCTACATGTCAGATGAGTCCAACATGTCCATATAATAAGAGATAGCTACATATCAGATGAATCTAACATGTGTATATTTAGAGGGCTCAATAGAAGGCAGATCAGTCCAACATGTCCATATACAGAGAGACCAACATGTGTCAGACAATTCCAATATCTTCATATACAGAGAGCTTCCTACTTTGCAGATCACTCCAAAATATCCTTGCATAGAGAGCTAGCTCCATGGCAGGCAAGTCCAAAATGTCCATATACAGAGAGCTAGCTCCATGGCAGAGGAGTACAACATTTCCATACAAAGAGTTCTAGATACATGGCAGAATAGTCCAACGTGTCCATATTCTGAGAGTAACCTAAATGGCACAGTATTCCAACATGTCCATATACAGACTACTAGCTACATAGCAGATGAGTCCAACATGTTCAAACACAGAGAGGTGACTACATGGCTGATGAGTCAAACATGTCCATATACAGACAGTTAGATACATGGCAGACAAGTACAATATCTTCATATATACAGAACTACCTACATGACAAATCATTCCAACATACCAATGTTCAGAGAGCTAGCAACATGACAGACGAAGCTGATATGTCCATATATAGAGAGCTGGATACATGGCAGAGTAGTGCAACATTTCCATATACAGGGTACTAGCTACATGGCAGATGAATCTAACGTGTCCACCTACATAGCAGATCAGTCCAACATATCTATGTACAGAGAGCTAGCTACATGGCAGAGCAGTGCAACATTTCCATGTACAGAGTTCTAGCTACATGGCAGACGAGTCTAAAATGTCCACATACAGAGGGATAGCTACATGGCAGAGTAGTGCAACATTTCCATATACAGAGTTCTATCTACATGGCAGATGATTCCCACATGTATGTCTAGAGGGCTAGCTACAGTGCAGATGAGTCCATACACAGAGAGCTGGCTACCTGCCTGATGAGTCCAACATGTCCTTCTACTGAGAGCTAGCTCTATGTCAGAAAAGTCCAATATGTTCATATAGAGAGTTATAGCTACATGGAAGATGAGTCCGGGTTTATATACAAAGAGCTAGATACATGGCATAATAGTGCAACATTTCCATATACAGAGTTCTAGCTACATGGCAGATGAGATCCACGTGTACATATACAGAGAGCTAGCTACAAGGCAGAGTAGTGCAACTTTCCCATATACAGAGTTCTAGCTACATGGCAGATGAGTCCAAAGTGTGCATATACTGAGATCTAGCTACATGGCAGAATAGTCCAACATGTCCATATACGGAGTTCTAGCTAAATGGCTGATGAATCCAACATGTCCAAATACTGAGAGTTAGCTTCATGGGAGATGAGTCCAACATGTGTATATATTGAGGGCTAGCTACAAGGCAGATGAATCCAACTGGTTCATACACAGACAGCTGGTTACATGTCTGATGAGTACAAAATGTCCATATACAGAGAGATAACTACATGGAAGAGTAGTGCAACATTCCATATACAGGGTTCTAGCTACATGGCAGATGAATCCAACGTGTGCATATACTGAGATCTAGCTACATGGCAGAATAGTCCAACATGTCCATATACGGAGTTCTAGCTACATGGCTGATGAGTCCAACATGTCGAAAACTGAGAGTTAGCTTCATGGGAGATGAGTCCAACATGTGTATATTTTGA
>NW_006411826.1:2595-3203 GCF_000296735.1 Chrysochloris asiatica
TTTCCATGTACAGAGTTCTAGCTACATTGAGGATGAGTCTAATGTATCTATATAATGAGAGCTAGCTACATAGCAGAGTTGTCCAACATGTCCATATACAGAGTACTAGTCACATGACATATGAGTCCAACATGTGTATATATAGAGGACTAACTATAAGGCAGATGAGTCCAACATGTTCATACAGAGAGAGCTGGCTACATGACTGATGTGTCCAACAATTCCATATACTGAGACATATCTCCTTTTCAGACAAGTCCCATATGTTCATATACAGAGAGCTACTGACATGACAGGTCAGTCCATCATATACATGCACAGAGATCTAGCTACATGCTGGATGAGTACAAAATGTCTTTATACAGAGAGCTAGCTACATGTCAGAGTAGAGAAACATTTCCATATACAGAGAACTAGCTACATGTCAGATAAGTTCAACGTGTCCATGTACTAAGAGCTAGCTATATGGCAGATTAGTCCAACATGTCCATAAACAGTGTACTAGCTAGAAGGCTGATGAGTCCAACATTTTCACATACAGAGAGCTTGCTACATGGCAGACAAGTCCAATATGTTCATATACAGAGAGCTACCTATATGGCAGATCA
>NW_006411826.1:4091-6915 GCF_000296735.1 Chrysochloris asiatica
ATGGCAGAGTAGTGCAACATTTCCATATACAGAGTTCTAGCTACATTGCAGATAAGTCCAATATGTCTATATACTGAGAGCTAGCTACATGACAGAGTAGACCATCATGTCAATATACAGAGTAGTAACCACATGGCATATGAGTCCAACATGTGTTTATATAGAGGACTAACTACAAGGCAGTTGTGTCCAACATGTTAATAAACAGAGAGCTGTCTATATAGCTGATGAGGCCAACATGCCCATATACAGATAGCTAGCTACATGGCAGAGTAGTCCAACATGTCCAACTACAGAGTCCTAGCTACATGGCAGATTAGTCCAGCATGTCCATATACTGACAGCTACATGGCACATGAGTCCAACATGTGTATTTTTAGAGAGTGAGCTAGAAGGTAGATGAGTCCAACATGTTCATACACAGAGAGCTGGCTACCTGGCTGATGAGTCTGACATGTCGATATACTGAAAACTACCTACATGCCAGAGAAGTTCAATATATTCATAAATGGAGAGCTACCTACATGGCAGAACAGTCCAACATATCCATGCACAGAAAGCTAGCTGCATGGCCGACGAGACCAAAATGTCCATATACAGAGATCTTGCTACATGGCACAGTAGCACAACATTTCCATATACAGCGTTCTAGCTACATGGTAGATGATTCCAACGTGTCCATAATGTCCATATACTACACAGCAGGATAGTGCAACATTTCCATAAACAGAGTTCTACTTATAATGCAGATGAGTCCAACATGTTCATATACTGAGAACTAGCTACATGGCAGACAATTCCAATATGTTCATATACAGAGAGCTAACTACATGGCAGATCTGTCCAACATATCCATGCACAGACAGCTAATTACATATCAGAACGAGTCTAAAATGTCCATATACAAAGAGCTAGCTACATGGCAGATTAGTGCAACATTTCCATATACAGAGATCTAGCTACATGGCAGATGAGTCCGTGTCCATATACTGAGTGCTAGCTACATGGCAGAGTAGTGTAACATTTCTATATGCAGAATTCTAGCTACATGATAGATGAGTCCAACATGTCCATATACTGAGAACTGACTACATGGCAGAGTACTGCAAAATGTCCATATGCAGAGTTCTAGCTACATGGCAGATGAGTCCAACATGTCCATATACTGAAAGTGAGCTACATGGCAGATGAGTCCAACTTGTGTTTATATAGAGGACTAGCTACAAGGCAGAAGAGTTCAACATGTTCATACAGAGAGAGCTGGCAACATGTTTGATGAGTCCAACATGCCCATTTACAGAGAACTAGATACATGGCAGACAAGTCGAATATGTTCATATACAGAGAGCTGCCTACATGACATATCAGTCCAACATATTAATGCACAGGTAGCTAGATATATGGCAGACGACTCCAAAATGCCCATATGCAGAGAGATAGCTACATTGCAGGGTAGTGTAACATTTCCATGTACAGAATTCTAACTACATGGCAGATGACTCCAACCTGTCCATATACTGAGAGTTAGCTACATGGCAGATGAGTCCAACATGTGTATATATAGAGGACTAGCTACAAGGCAGATGAGTCCAAGATGATGTTCATATAGAGAGAGCTGGCTACATGGCTGATGAGTCCAACATGTCCATATACAGTGAGTTTACCAGAAGACAGACAAATCCAATATGTTCATATACAGAGAGCTACCTATATGTCAGATCATTCCAACATTTCCATGCACAGATAGCTAGTTACATGGCAGACAATTCTAAAACGTCCATATACAGAGAGCTAGGTACATGGCAGAGCAGTGCAACATTTCCATATAATGACTTCTAGCTTCATGGCAGATGAGTCCAACGTATCCATATACTGAGAGCTATTTACATGGGAAATGAGTCCAACATGTCCATATACAGAGTACTAGCTAAATGGCAGATGATTCTAACAGTTCCATATACTGAGAGCTAGCTACATGGCAGACAAATCCAATATGTTGACATACAGAGAGCTACCTACATGGCAGATCACTCCAACATATCCATGCACTGAGAGCTAGCTTCATGGCCTATGAGAACAAAATGCCCATATATAGAGAGCTAGCTACATGGCAGAGTAGTGCATCATTTCCATATACAGAGTTCTATCTATATGAAGGAGAGTCCAAAGTGTCCATATAATGAGAGTTAGCTACATGGCAGAGTAGTCCTACATATCCATATACAAAGCACTAGCTACATGGCAGATGAATCCAACATGTCCATATATAGAGAGTTAGCGATATGGCAGTCAAGTCCAATATGTTCATATAAAGAGAACTACCTACATAGCAGATCAGTCCAAAATATCCATGCTCAGAGAGCTAGCTACATGGCAGACAAGTCCAAAATGTCAATATACAGACAGCAAGCTACATGGCAGAGTAGACCAACATACCCATTCACAGAGTTCTAGCTCCTTGGCAGATGATTGAAACATGTCCATATACTGAGAGTTAGCTACATGGCAGATGAGTACAACATGTGTATATTTATAGGACAAGCTACTAGGGAGATGAGTCTAAAATGTTCATACAGAGAAAGCTGGCTTCATGGCTGATGAGTCCAACATGTCCATATACTGAGAGCTACCTATATTAGAGAAATGTCCAATATGTTCATATACAGAGAGTGACCTACTTGGCAGATCATTCCAACATATTCATACAGAGAGAGCTACCTACATGGCAGACGAGTCCAAAATATTCATATACAGAGAGCTAGCTACATGGCAGAGTAGTGCAACATTTCCATATACAGAGTTCTAGCTACATGACAGCTGAGTC
>NW_006411826.1:10862-11357 GCF_000296735.1 Chrysochloris asiatica
TGCAACATTTCCATATACAGAGTTCTAACTACATGGCAGATAAGTCCAACATATCCATATACTGAGAGATAGTTACATGGCAGATGAGTCCAACATGTCCATATACCTACAGCTATCTACATTGCAGAGTAGTCCAACATGGCCATTTACAGAGTATTAGCTACATGGCAGATGAGTCCCACATGTCCATATAGTGAGAATTAGTTACATGGCAGATGAGTCAAACATGTGAATATTTACAGGGCTAGCTACAAGGCAGATGGGTAACATGGCTGATGAGTCAAACATGTCCATATTCAAAGAGCTAGCTACATGGCAGAAAAGTCCAAAATGTCCTTATACATAAAGCTAGCTACATGGCAGATGATTGCAACGTTTCCATATACTGACAGAAAGCTACATGGCAGAGTCGTCCAAAATTCCATATACAGAGTACTAGCTACATGGAAGATGAGTCCAACATTTCCGTATACTGAGAATTAGCTACATGGCAGA